>NC_069500.1:855078820-855361320 GCF_027579735.1 Bombina bombina
GGGACACTATACCCAAACATTTTCTTTCATGATTAAGGTAGAGAATACAATTTTAAACAACATTCCGATTTACTTCTATTACCTAATTTGCTTCATTCTTTAGATATACTTTAATGAAGAAATAGCAATGCACATGGTGAGCCAATCACAGGAGGCATCTGTGTGCAGCTACCAATCAGCAGCTACTAAGCATATCTAGATATGTTTTTCAGCAAAGAATATCAAGAGAATGAAGCAAAATAGATAATAGAAGTAAATTAGAAAGTTGTTTATAGTTGTATGATCTTTCTAAATCATGAAAGAAAAATGTTTGTCCCTTTAAGCAAAGAAGTGTTGCTTTTTAAATGTTGCTTACAAACTGTTTAAGCATTATTCATTGATTCAGCTTAATTATGTTCTAAGTACATATGACAAACATTATGTCATTAAACCTACGTTTGGCTTTCAACTAATATATTATTTCTTCTAGAATAATTATCATATGAAAAAGTATTGTGTAAATAACCCTAAGCCTGAACACCCATACTTAGTGGAAATAAAATGATCATGTATGTCACTTTCTTGATATCTTTAATTAAAGGACTAACAATATTTTTTACTTTTTTCACAGAAATAAAACTGCATTTCCATTAGTATGTTTGCATTGCTAGACACATGTAAACCTGAGGTATTTAATTTAAAATGATTAAAACAGTATATCCTAAAGCAAGGCAACTAAAGGGAATTTAATTGAGGTGTGTTTCGCATTTATTTATATATATAATATAATGCAACAAAACTACAACTATTGGTTATGAAGGTTATTATTTACCCAGCAATTTAAACTTTGCATGCTATTTTGAGGGGGATGGGGTGAATCTATGACTGAAATGCATGGTCAAATGTGGGACTAATATTTACATATAGATCTCGTCATAAAATGGTAAACACTGTGGATGATCAGAGTAGAATAGTCCAAAGAAGGAAAATTGCTGACATATATAATGGTTGTATTACATCCAGCTGAAAAATGGTAAGTAAGCTGATTCCAAAACATTTAGCATTATATGGAATAATTATATGTCACCTTCTTACTTTCATTCTATTTCTTTTTTTACAGAACTATTACTGCAGTATAAGATAAATGCATTTACATATTTTTTATTCCACATTATTTTGGAGAGGTGATAAAGTATTATCTTCTGCTGGATATTTTCAGATGTGACTAAGCTTATCAGAATAATACATTTTATTTGATATGCTTAAATTGTATATGACATAACACAATTTTGTTATACAAATTAAAAATAATTGTTTTATACTGCAGTATATTTTCCTAGTGCACATATAAATTTACCACACTTGGGGCTCCATTTATTAAGCAGCGAATGCTGCTTCGGAACCCCATCGTTGATACAATACGATGACTGATGGCCCCTGTTAGCGGCCAGTGAGCAGGGGGCAGCACTGCAAAAGCATTTCACCAGAAATGCTTGTGCAATGTTAAATGCTGACAGCGTATGCTGTCGGCATTTAGCGAGGTAGAGTGGACATGATTCGCTACAGCAAATCATGTCCGCTTAACTGTTGTTATATCTACCCCATAGTGTCAGAGCAGTTTTTACACTAAATTAAGGGTTAAGTTTCAGTTATATTTCCTTATCTCCAAAGTACTTCACTGAAACACAGACACTGTGCTGTTTTGATTGGTGATCTTATTTTAACTACTTTCTCTATCATTTCCTTTGCATATCACAAGTAATACAAGACTGATAATTATAGCATATCTAATGAAAATGATATAACTACACTTGTATTATCTGGTATAGCATACATGTGTTAATAATTGATTTATCATCAGTCATTTTATTATTTATGAATACATGTTCTTATAATTTTTTTTATTAATTACTAGGGTCAATAAATTGCACTTTTATTTATAACTTACAAGTGTATTTATTTATTTTAGTATATTTCAAAGCCACATACAAAATGCTCTGGAAAGATTTTATTGAGGGTGCTATTATTTAAGTTAAAGGGACAGTCTACACCAGAATTGTTATTGTTTTAAAAGATAGATAATCCCTTGTTTACCCATTCCCTAGTTTTGAATAACCAGCACAGTTATATTTATATATTTTTTACCTCTGTGATTATCTAAGCCTCTGCAGACTGCCCCTTTATTTCAGTTCTTTTGACAGACTTGCAGTTTAGCCAATCAGTGATGGCTCCCAGGTAACTTCACGTGCACAAGCACAGTGTTATCTATATGAAAAACATGAACTAACACCCTCTAGTGGTGAAAAACCTGTTAAAATGCATTCTTAAGAGGCGGCCTTCAAGGTCTAAGAAATTAGCATATGAACCTCCTAGGTTAAGCTTTCAACTAAGAATACCAAGAGAACAAAAAAAATTGATGATAAAAGTAAATTGGAAAATTGTTTAAAATTACATGCCCTATCTGAATCATGAAAGTTTTTTTTTGGACTAGACTGTCCCTTTAATACATTTTCAGTGCCTTGAATTGCATTAAACTTTCCTGAAAAATTAAAAAAAACATGATATCATTTACAGAAATAACATACAGTAACACTTATATCATATTAAACCCACCTCCATTTAACGAAATATTTAAGTAGATAAATAAAATACCCACTGCACTGGAGGGCACTTATGTGGCAATTTTACTTGAGGTTTATTCACTTTGTAGCAGTTAAAGGAACAGTCTACACCAGAATTTTTATTGTTTTAAAAGATAGCTAATCCCTTTATTGCCCATTCCCCAGTTTTGCATAACCAACACAGTTATATTAATATACTTTTAACCTCTGTGATTATCTTGTATCTAAGCCTCTGCAAAATGCCCCTTTATTTCAGTTCTTTTGACAGAATTGCAGTTTAACCAATCAGTGCCTGCTCCCAGATTACTTCACGTGCATGAGCACAGTGTTATCTATATGAAATACGTGACCTAACACCCTCTAGTGGTGAAAAACTGCATTCTGAAAAGAGGTGGTCTTCAAGGTCTAAGAAATTATCATATGAACCTCCCAAGTTAAGCTTTCAACTAAGAATACCAAGAGAACAAAGCAAAATTGGTGATAAAAGTAAATTGGAAAATTGTTTAAAATTACATGCTCTATCTGAATCATAAAAGTTTATTTTGGCCTAGACTGTCCCTTTAAACACAGTCGGCAATTAGCATATTATTACACTAGAATGTCCAGGTTCTGCATATTCCCTTTTAACTTTAAATAGAAACTGGTGCAAAAACAAAACGTATGTTTATCTGATAAATTAATTATTTCATGATAGTGAGAGTATACAAGCTATCACATGCAGGATTAAAGTACAGTAAATTAGGAGGCAAAATACAAAAAATAACAGATCTTTTAATTCCTCACAGATTCCCATGATCCCTCAGCCATACGCATTGCCAAGAGTAAGGAGAATTTTAGGAAATAGGAAAAATGTATTTATCAGGTAAGCATAAATTTTGTTTTGTTTCATAAGATAGTGAGAGCCCATGAGCTATAACATGACCACCATGGAATACAACAGAAAAACAATTAAAGCTGGTATGGATGACAACATTGTAAAAGTTGGTAAAAGTATGCAAAGAGGATCTAGTAGCTGCCTTACAAATCTGGTCAATGGAAGCTTCATTCCTGAAAACCCAGGAGGTGGCAACTTATATGCAAAGGAAATGAATGAGCAGCAATTTGCTCTAGGGAGACTTTCCTGCTACCAGGTATGCTTTGTGAATCAAAGCTTTACACACAGCTGCTAAGGATATTGCCGTAGCTTACTTTCCCTTTCAGGGACCAGGGAAATGAATAAACAAACATGAAGAATTTCTAAATAATTTTTTGGGCTTAAGATAAAACTTCAAGGCCCTGATCAAATTCAAGTTGTGTAGTAATCTCTCTTTAGCATTCTTTTGAGATGGACAGTGAGATGGAATCACCATTTCCCAATTAATTTAATTGAAAGATTGAAGGAAAAAAAATCATGTAAGAGGAATCACAATATGGTGCAGAAAGTTCAGAATCTTTTCTGGCTCAAGGATATTGCGAAAAGAAAAGAAACCTACCAAGATACCAGGAGACTGAAAAACTAGGTTAAATTAACACTTAACGTCAAAATTAAGCTTTCATGATTCAGATAGAGCACGCAATTTAAACAACTTTCCAATTAACTACCATTATCTAAATGTGCATATTTTATATGCACTCTTTCTGAGGCACTAGCTCCTACTGATCATGTACAAGAATTAACAGAAAGAATATATATATATATATATATATATACACACATATATACATACACATTTTGTTATTGGCTGAAGACTGTCACATGATGCAGTGGGAAATTTGAAATTTGTCAGAAAAATAATCTAATGTCTTTTTTATTTGAGACAAAATTAGGCATTTAAACACTATGGACTGCAAATTTTTTTTAGAGATTTTAGGTCTTTATGAAAGAAGAGACATTCAGAGAGAAGGTTTTTACTGAGAGGAAGACACCAAGACTGGCTGGAGAACATTTGTAATATGATCTACTGTCGAGGCCATGCTGAAGCAATCAGTATTACAGAGGCTCTTCCTTGGTTTTTCATGGCTATTATCCTGGATGGTGACACAAAAGAAGGAAAGACATAAATCAGATTGACCAGGCAATCAGTAGAGCATCTATGAGAGTTATCTGTAGATCCAAAAATCTTGCACAATACTGGGGAAACTTGTAATTCAAGCGTGAGGCCATGAGGTCTATGTCTGGCCTGTCCTAACAACTCAAATTCTGGAATACCTCCTGATTCAGGAACCATTCAACTAGGGAGATATTGATAACTGAGAAAGTCCACTTCACAGTTGTCAACACCCAGAATGTGGATTAGAGAAATCATGCAAAGATGGTGTGCAGCCAAGTCAGAAAGTGGGCTACCTCTTTCATCACTTAAGTACTGCCTTGGTTATTGATGCAAACAACACCAGTGACCTGTCTTGTAAGGGCCAACCCAGGAGAGTCTGAAAGTTTCCTCAGAGTTATAAAATGTTGATTGGTAACCTTGCTTCATGAGGAGAGTTCCAAGAACATTTGTGCCATTGCCAGACCAAAGGAAAATGCCACAAGTTTACAAAGGCAAATCTGAGAAATTATGATACCTGTGAATAGAGATATGCAAATTACATTTTCATATTAATGGAAGTAATTTGAACAGCTGCATCACAAACAAAAATGTTTGTAGTCTGAACAACCTCAAGCAATCCTGAATTTCTTCAAGGTAAACATTTTGGGAAATAAAGTTAGAAATGTTGTCTTGCAGAAGGTGCAGAATTGCATACTACACTGACACTTTCTTTCCATTGGATCCTTGAAAGAGGTACTGTGCTTTAAAGCTAGAGTGAAGGTAGCAGTAGCCACTGTTAGTATAGTCTCCCATACCCTCCAATTTTTCAGAGAAAAAACAAACAAAAATGTTCTTGAATTTGGTGGAGAGAACAAAAGGAACACCTGGTTTTGTTCTATTCCTTAGGGATTAGGTCTGAAACAGAATCGGGTACAAGAAAGGAAGAATACTTTTTTGAAATTGCCTTAAAGAACTTATTTTTAACAGATTGTTTCTTTGTAGATGGAGGATCCTTAATCTACAAGGCTATTAAAACTGCCAGCAAGAGAGCCTGTAGATACTCCAACCTGAAATTAAAGGACACTTCTTCTGTCCTTTGCATGTGTTTCTGTTTAATGGGAGGTATGACAGCCATCAATTCTGAAACTGCAGAGTGGATATATTGATTCAAATTAGAGGATAGAACTGTCCTTGGGATTACCCTGGTGGGCAGAAAATTCCTAAATACTCTGCTGCAAATGTAACTCTGCATAACACTGCTTAGCATTAGACATAGACTTAGCACATAAGTGGCATAACTGAGTTAGGGGAAATACCAACACTTCCATTCTTGGGAAGGGGTTACATTGTCAGTAGATTGCTCATCAAAGGGGTCAGACTGATGTCGGGAAATGTGAGTTACACAAGTTTGCTCCATAATATATAGAATATAGTAAGAAAATGCAAGCATCTACAAGTACGTAGATAGCAGCATAGAAAAACATTATAACAGACTCAGAAAGGGTTAACCCCTTAAGGAGAACCCAATATAATTGGCACAATGTAAAACTGGCGTACCTAGAAGGTAATAAGAAAAATTGGTCTCTAAAAATGGAAATATGTTTTAAAAAGTTAAAGTGTAAGGGATACAGTAATTACCTTCTATCACTAAGGAATTTGAATTAAATAGTTATTTAAAGCTGAATTTTAAGCCCAGTAAATAAGTGGTTAAAATAATGACATTTGCACCAGTTCCGTTAAGCTTGAGAGTCTAACTGACCTTTCCCTCTGTTTGAAATTTCTCCTCACTATTTGAGAAGAAGGCTACTGCACTGCAGAGCAGTTAAATTCAATTATGAGCTAATAAATATAAAATACAAGTAAGATAATTATTTATTTTTTTAAATGCTAAAAATTGTATGTAGTGTTAAATGGTACATGTGTACATGATCATGCTAATAGCCTGTAGGCTATGAAGGCGCATGGCACTTAACTGTCAGCACCTTCATCTACCATGCTCACCTTAGCTAAAGTAGACAGGCCCATCCGAGGCAGTACAAGCACAGTGCCCAAGACTAGGGGATTGGCTGACATACCCACATTCCACCTGTGAGGCTGGTGGCATATCCACCTTGGGAGAATATTTTGACTGTCTGGCTGAACTCCTGTTTACCATCTCGCCTGTTTGCAGGTTCTCTGAGGAGGAAATGGGTCCAAAATCGGTTTTAGAACCCCTTTCAAATGAAGTGAAGATCAGTTGTTGAGGAATGAGAAAGTGGAAGGTATTAAAAGCTCTGTTATGTTGGGTGTTTTGTCTCCTCCTAGTGCACTGGAGTTTAATTGCCATATTAATAAATTAAAGGCAATTTGTTGTTATATGGCCCCAGAAAGGAGATGAATGGAAATGCAAACATGTTTAAAAATATAATAATATTCAATGATTTACCAAAAACACAAGACCTATTTTTTGGCACAAATAGAATTGTTTCTACTCTTGACCTTATTTCTAAAACTATTTGTTAAATGCATTTACCAAATATACATAATTATAGTCTCTCACATGTATCTGCTTAAAATTATCATGTTTTATAAATATATATAACTTAGATATGCTTTATTATTATCCATAGTTTAGAGCCACAACATGGTTCTGCATATATAGTTAACATCTCATACTAAACTATTAATATTTCTATTTACTCTGTTGTAGCCATATTGCACAATTATATTTATTTGGATTCAGTTTTTTTGTTTTACCTTTTATAAAATATATTATTATTTACATAGGGCTAGATTACAAGTGCTACGCTAAAGTTAGCTAACTTGCACATGTATTACAAGTTGAAAGTAAACTGGTGTATTCGAGCGAAAACAACATTTGTGCTCATTGAGTTAGCGTATGTACAGTATAAGCGTTGAGAAAAAGAAAGAAAAAATGTGCACCTAACACAACAATAATACATTAAAATAAAGTAAATAAAGTATTACACACATACAGTATATACAGTTTCTGATAAAAAAAAATCATATAAATATTAATACATTTTGATAAGGGTTAAAAGGTATATGGTATGTGTCAAAGTGTTTGAATGGAAAGGGCTATAATATTCTGGGGAAAAGCAAGTGGGGATACTTGCCTAGATGTACTAATTTCCTATGCAAATATTTACATTGATTTAATTTTGAGACATGGAGGATTTTAATTTCAGTTTTTTATCTCCCCCCATAATTTTAATATATATATATATATATATATATATATATACAGATTTCTAAATATATATTTAAAAATGAAAATAACTTTTTCTTTTATGTGAAGAACATTGGAGTATTCCTAACTACCTTCAGGTCTAAATAATACTTTAGGTATTATATATAGAATATAGTAAGAAAAGGCAAGCATCTACAAGTAGATAGCAGCATAGAAACACATTATAACAGACTCAGAAAGGGTTAATCCCTTAAGGAGAACCCAGTATAATTGGCACAATGTAAAACTAGCATACCTAGAAGGTAATAAGAAAAAATGGACACTGTCTCTAAAAATGGAAATATGTTTTAAAAAGTAAATGTGTAAGGGATACAGTAATTATAAGCCAATAAATATAAAATGCGAGTAAGATTATTATTATTTTTTTAAATGCTTAAAATTGTATGTAGTGTTAAATGGTACATGTGACTATGTTCCGAGGTTAGGTATTATGTGGTGTCGGGTTGGCATACAAGTGATAAGTGTTAATTTTTTTTTAAATAACATGCTCCATTGAAGTCTATGGGGAGAAGTTAGCGAGGTTTCAATATCCCTACTCCTGAAGTTAGCGTGCATTGGGTTTCACACACTAACCTTTTGCTTTAAACTTATAATATGCAAGCTAATTCCCCTGCATTAAAAGTTTACTATTGGTGGTGTTAGTGCATGAATGAAAAATATATTTAGTGAGCACTTGTAATCTGGCCCATAGTTTTTTATATAATGGGAAGAAAATGTTAACATAATAATTTTACATACAATAAACAAGGCAGCGCATGGAGACTGTATCCACAAAAAAACTGCAATTTATTGTACATTCAAAACTGAAATTCAGGTACATAGGTGGCTATAAGATAAGTTATATATATATATTTTTAAATACTATCACCGGATTAATAGTGTACGCTTATTATTTGATTTCAGAACTAAGCCAGTATGAGAGTAATCATCAAAAGTTTTGTCAATGTTTTCCCACTTACGAATATTATCTGTGTTTTCTCTCACAATGTCAGTTTTCAAAAGGTTATCGGCCAGCACAAATGCTCCTTCCTCCACGGTGTCAAGTAACATGGTGGCCGCACGCAGCTGATCATTTATAGTCAAGTCTCTCCATGCATTCAGGGCCTGCGGCTGAAGTAGGTTGTTAACTGTCTCAACCATTGCCTACAGAACAGGAGAACAAAATGACAAAGGTCTCTAAGTGAGCCTGCATTAGCTGTCAGACATCAACAAATACATGTTGCCCTGTATGTAGAGCACAGCAATCCACATGAGTACAGCATTGTCCTACCTCCCTGGTGACAACTCATTATTTTTGTTCTCTAAACCATTTTTGATACTTTGCCAAGATGACAAACGTCTTGATTTTTTTTGTGTGTATTATAAGTCAATACAACAGTTATTTAATACAAAGGGATATTGTTTTATTAATGAATACAAGAAAAATAAATCAAAGCACTCAAGAAAACCAACTTGTAAAACCCCCAAAACATTTAGGTTTTTAAAAAGAGTAAAATGAATTTAAAGAAGATATTTTTCACTTTTTATTACTTTGTGGCAGTACAAGAAATATTTATTTCCCATTTGTGTATGCAAGAAAGAAGATACATATTTGCATTTATCTGGATATCTTGATATGTTATCAATAAACACAAAATATATATGCTTATATGTAACATGTAGACACACAATTCACTCTCTCTCTATATGTGTGTGTCCATGTACGGGTTTGCATAGTGCTGTAATCTGGAGGAAAGTGAGGACCTGTAGTATTTCCCTGTAGCATGCAAATATGTGTATACCAAATAATACAAACACAACACACACACCCTACACAAAAACCAAACACACACCACATTGCAGTACACATACATATTACAAATGTAAATCACACACACATACATTTTTTTTTCTGTAGTGTAGTGGGTCCACCTACCTCCCCCCCTCTGGCGATCATTAGCCAGGGCCCCCCACACCCTCACCCCACATTTTTTTCTGTGCTGTAGCTTCTCATCCCTCCCTCTCCCTTACTTTCTTTATTCTGGCAGCCTATCCCACTCCCACCCATTCCTGCTGCTAGACCGCCCACCCCCCACAAACTTTCCCTCCACCACCAGCAGATGATTGTCACCATCTGTAACATTCTGCCATTTGCCTTCATATGGAACTGGAACACCGATAGTGTTCCGGTTCAATATGCAGGCAGATGCCTGGAGCTCAAGAACTCCAGTTCTCAGCTGTACGTCATGCGGTACAATATGCAAAGTACTGCATGACATATATACATCCATTTGGGTTAATAATAACACATCATATTAATCAAACATTAAAGCAGTAACAAGCATAAAAACATTAAACATGTATGCATCACATAAATATAGTAGATATTTACTTTTACATTTATGGGTAATACATTTTAAAAAATATACAGAGATTTAAAATGATAAATAATGGATGACTGTGCCAGGAGTCTGGATTGTTATAGGAAAATTGATCATTACTCCATTAGCATAATTATTTACCTCTAGTTGGTATTGGTAGAGGTGATAATATAAGGATATTGCAAACCAATCCAAGTACTGCAAACAAAATGATGCTGGCAAGCACTGTCTATTTCTTGATCAGATCTCTTGTTAATTTTATAAATGTGCCCCAAAATACAGTGGTGTGTATTTTATTAAAAAAATTATAGCATTTTTATTTTTTAATTAAATAACTGCACAATGCAGTTTTGGGGGGCTTAAGCTGATGGGCGTGGAGTGTGGCCTTTACAAGAAAAGCATGCACACATTCATATAGACACACACATATTAAATGCCAAGGTTTAAAAGCCCAAAGGGAAAACATTATTAGTCCATATAATTATAAATATAGGAATAAATAAAAAGTTTGTACTTGTCCAGAACTAGTGAACATTTATAAACCATAACTCCTCCTATCAGCCTCTAAATAACCATTCACTGACTTTAAAAAGTTAAAAAGAATGCATACAGGGCACACATGTCTACTACTGATACTCCATACTCCATCTCACACATGCCCCTCTTCAGCTGCTGTTTCTCCCGTCTTTGCAGCAGCTAAGTATAGTGAAGTAATTCTAAGGTATTGGATAAAGGTGACAAGGTCACTTTAAGAAAATATATGGTAGATTGACAGGATCATTATAGAAAAAGAATGTTTCACTGACACCATTTATACTACAACTGCTCTCAACTTCTACAACCCTGCATACAGCTTATAAAAAATACCAGAGCCAGGTATAAACCCTTTAAACATCTGGCTTCTCTACAAATTACCTCGCTCGTTCACACTAAGGCAAAGCAACATACCTCAAACATTGTTTGCACAAGGTCTCTGGGGGCAGGAAGTGCTAACCGAGTATATTTGTTACATAAATATGCCGCTGCTGGGCGGAAATAACACCTGCATTAGCTGAGGATGCCAAAAATATGGGGAGTACCACTGGTGGTGCAGAGCTTGAGGAAGATGAGACATTTACTGGTTGGACTAGGAAGCATTTGTTGTGTGTTCCATATCTCCATGGGGGCAATAGTTGTCAAGCCCTCCTATACACCACTTTAACCACTGTTATGACTGGTGGGCCCCCTAAAAGCAGAGGGTCCAGTCTCAGTGGCAACAACTGCAGACATCCCAAGTCTCCCTGATTGTAATAGCCCCTCCCTGATGCCAGCAAATGGAATGCAATCTCCCTGAAACTTCAAGTACCATGATCCAATGTAGCCCAAATCCGGAAAAGTGTTTCTTTAAGAAATGCCTTTAGTTTCTGGGACGTTATAGAAACCTTAAAGCATCAGTATCCAAAATGCCCCCCCCCCCCCACCCTGATTTTAATAAAATAAAAACACAAATACTACCTTATTTACTGCACGTAACTAAACTTCGTATTCTAAAATATTTGAGCATTCAACAAGCGTACGATCACTAGAAAATAGATTTATTGTATGTGGTTGTGCAATAAAGCTACTTTATTTATGTGACTGTAGTGGGAAGTTACTTTAATGATAAATTTCTGTCTTATTTAGGGTTTCAAGGTGTCCAATATATAACTGGGAGGGGGGGTAGCAGCGCAGTAGCGGGTGAAGCCACCTCCCTGAAATGAATTTTTGCAGGTTAGGATGTCTGCAACTGCGACCCCTCTAGTTACCCCACTATTCTCTGACAGTAATGCAGAGGCAGTTGTTTGACTACAAAATCAATATGGCAGCATAAATTTCAATTTAAACTGTTTTGCTTAACATTTTTTTCAGGAGAAAAACATATTTTTGATTTGTGCAAATTCTGCTTTTACATCTGCATGAAAGAAAATTTTGATTAAAGGGTAATCAGTCATTTTTTATTTTTGCATTAGAATGTGTTCACTGCATTGCAAAAGACCCGCATGCAAAATAAATACAAATATTTTAAACTGTCATTTTGTTAGAGAAATATGCAGTTTTTCAATTTGCAGATTAAACAAATTAGATTACCAAAGAACATCAACAAAGCTGGTTATATTTGGAGTGATCGCTACTTTGTTTTGTAGCCAACTAATTCCCATATGCAGTGCAATCCGCTAGTGATTTTGACAAAGCTGCAGCATGGTGACAGTCATATTTTATCAGTAGCAGTGATCAGCTCTCACATAAACCAGACAAGCACTATAGCAACTTGTAGTAGCAATATCTATAACTTTCTATTGGAGTTCCTAAAACATAAAAACAACAGTGTTTTATGACCATTCTTCTGAGCAGCATAACTGTAAAGCTCTAAGATGTACTGTTTTAGGTAGGCAAAAATTAAAACTCAAGGATAAAAACAACAATATCCTTGGAAGTAAGTTAACCCCTTATTGCAACCAATAGAAAACATATAGCCCTGCACTTAGCATTATAATTCTCAATGCAGTGTCAAAATCTTTTTTTTGGCACTCAATTGAGAGAGCTCTCCTAGTAATCCAGTTTTTAGAAACTAATTTACGTCTTTATAAAATGTATTAATTTTCTAGCATTTGCAGGTCAAATATCAGTTGTATATAATAAAATATTCTGTATCAATCGTTTAATTTTCCTTTTTAAAAGAGTTAATAACAAAAATGAATCCCTTCCCCCAGATTGGGTAAATAGTCTTATAAATTGAAAATCCAATTAAAAGGTTGATTTTCTGACTATCACAAATATTTGCTCTATTAATTCTTCAACAGTATTACTTGTGTCAATTTTGACCACCTCTTATAAGCTAGAGATTCTGCTTCTTGTAAATCTAACATTCTTTCTGATTATATATATATATATATATATATATATATATATATATATATACACACACATATATATATATATATATATATATATATATATATATATAAATAGTGAAGAAAAGATTCGATCCTCAGGTCAGAATAGGTAATTTAAAACGTCTTTATTATATTTCCATTAAAAAGTCCCTGGAGGGGTACTATACAGCAAGAGAACATAGAGCACTGTGTACTCAAGCTGACATGTTTCGGCTGGGTGCCGTAATCATAGCTTGATTGAGTGCATCAGTGCTAATCATTTAAAAGATATATATATATATATATATATATATATATATATATATATATATATATATATATATATATATATATATATATATTATGATATAATATCCTAGTTGAAAATCCTGCATATTAAACCTGTGTCAGTAAAAACCTGTGCTAAGTGACAAATAGCATCCTGTTTTGTCAAATATCTATATTGGAAAGTAAATATGTATATACATGTGTAAATATAAATATATATCAATCCTCCTCGGCACAAATTTTCTGAGAGATGTTCTGCCATTCAATTTTTTTCAGCTGCAGTTTGCTGGAGGGGTTGTGTTGCTCTTCCTTTTTCTATAAAATTTCACAAAGGTGTTCTATTAGATTCAAATTAGGCAACATACTTGGCCAGGTCATATTTTTATGATTTTGGCAGACCAGATCATTTGACCAGATAATTTGATTTGACCAGATAATTTGCTCCCAATATTCATCAGGCTTCTTTTCATGTCCTTTAGCAAGATTAATCTTGCAGTTTTATCCTGAAGAGTAAGTAAGGATTTTTATTCTTGGAGGTTGACCTTATTTAATGTCTGATCTGTCACAGAAACTCCAATTTCCATTGGTAACCCCTGTACCAAGACAGAAGCAATTCCCCACCTCTTTTTCAGAGCTAGATTGTGCAGACATATAGACAGACACAGCCCATAGGTCCAACATTGAGAAAATTCTGGTGTTTGCAGGCCATTTTATAACCATGTTCATGAAATAAGGCTAATTGGAAATCACAGGTGAGCACAATTTTGTTTCAATGATCACAGATTTGCTAACTTGCGTGTCAATGATCACAGGTGTATTCACTTTTGCTGCATTGAGGCCTGCATTTTTAATATAGTAAATGTAAATTGCTAGTTTTTAATTTTACTTAAGAGCAAAACCCTATTGTTCAACTTATAAGTAATTCAATTACTATAAGGTATGTTCAAGTCCGGTAAGCCTAATATCATACAGGGCAGGGCATTGTCATTAAGATATTGCACATTGTTTTATTCCCTTTAGGTGATTGTGTCACGATGATATCATGGAATATATATATGTTTCTTAAGAATTTTTGACCCACAAGATTTAATTGAGGATACCAAATTTGTTTTCCTTTTTTGGAGCTAATTCCATTTTGGATTACTTTGATCCACTTTTCTTGTGATTGGTATTTTATGTCTCTATAAAATGCATCTTTGCATATCTTTTCAAAGAAAAAGAAAGCCCACTGTCTCTTAAAACAAAATTTTCCAGATAATTTTTTTCTATATATTTCTTTTATAATGAATGCCATAAATATTTCCAGTTCCAAAAGCATTTACACTGTTTGCGGGAATCACAGATCTGTGCTCAAAGGCGTGTGCAGCCTATTGCACTCGGGTGTACACCCAAAAGCCTTTCTAATATACTGTGGAAATAAGTAAAATGTATTAAATGTTGCATATAACTTCTCTTACAAATTAAAAATACAGCAAAAATGCAAATGCCCTGCATTATTTGCACAGAATTATTGTGGAATATTTGGTTGCATAACTTACATCTGTTTTTAGCTATTCCTCCAAGAAGCCCTTTAAATCCTAACTAGGGTTGCTCAGTGTCCAATATTCAACCAGGCAGTCTAGTATATTAGCAGGCTGTTTAGTAAAATCTTCAGAAAAGATATAATTTATATCTTACCCGATAAACTCCTTTCTTTCATGGTGATACGACTAAACATTCCATTACTCATGGGAATTACCTTTCCTGCCACTAGGAGGAAGCAAAGATTCCCAAACTTTAGAGCTCTATATAAACCCTCCCACCTCTATAGTAATCAATCTGACCTATAGCCAAGATGACAGAGGTGAGAATGAAATAAAGCAAAATAATAAGAGGAATGGGAAAAAAAGGATGTGCAAAAAAATAATTAAACAAATAATACAAATAATCAGGGTGGGGTCTTGTGAACTCAACACCATGAAAGAAAGGAATTTATCAGGTAAGATATAAATTATGTTTTCTTTCATATAGGTGATAAGAGTACACAATCCATTACTCCTGGGATCTAATACCCAGGCTGTAGCAGAGACCACGAGTAATGAAAAAAAAAGGTAGAGATTAAGGGGTAGATTTATTATGCAGCGATTGCTGCATTCTACACCAATAGTTTCAGGTCCGCCTAAAACCTAAGTTAAGAAGCAGCGGTCATAAGACTGCTGCTTCTTAAAGGGTCATGAAACCCCAAAATTTTCTTTCATGATTTAGAAAGAGCATGTACATGTACTTTCTAATTTATTTATATTACCTAAATTGCTTCAATTTCTTAATATCCTTTGATGAAAAGCATATATAGATAGGCTCAGTAGCTGCTGATTGATGGCTGTGCATAGATGTCCCGTGTGAGTGGCTCACCCATGTGCATTGCTATTTATTCAACAAAGGATATATAAAAAATTAAGCAAATTAGATAATATACATCAACTGGAACGTTGCTATTGTATTCTCTATCTGAATCAAGAAAGAAAAATGTTGGGTTTAGTGTCCCTCTAACTTCTTTGTGACGGACTGAAATCATCCCGATCTGATCGGGATGATTGACACCACCTGAGCAGGGGGTGGGCATTGTACAAGCATTTCACTATAAATGCTTGTGCAATGATAAATGAAGACAGAGTATGTTGTCAGCATTTAGCATAGTGGAGTGGACATGATTATTATTATTATTTATTTATAAAGCGCCAACAGATTCCGCAGCGCTGTCCAAGGGTACAAAAATAAAAGTACAGTACAATACAATATAAAAGACACCAGACAAAGTTTAACAAACAAATACAGGGAGAATTGAGGGCCCTGTTCCCGTGGGAACTTACAATCTAGATGGGTAGGAGGGTGAGAAACAGGAGGTGGGGACTGCAAAGGTGAGAATGATGTTAGTGTGGAGTTAGATGGGGGCAGCAATTAGGCAAGTGAAATTAATTTGTTACTGAGTTGGGTAATAAGCTTCCCTGAACAGAAAGGTCTTTAGGGAGCATTTAAAGGAGGAAAGGTTAGGGGAGAGTCTGACAGCTCTAGGAAGTGCATTCCAGATGGTTGGTGCAGCACGAGAGAAGTCCTGTAGCCTAGCATGGGAGGAGGTGATGGTAGAAGATGCAAGGAGCAGGTCATTGTTGGATCTTAGGGGGCAGGCTGGAGTGTATTTGTTGATGAGTGAGGACAGGTAGGGGGGCTGCGTTGGTAAGGGCTTTGTAGGTCAGGATGAGAATTTTGAATTTAATTCTACTGTGGATGGGTAGCCAGTGAAGGGACTCGCAAAGAGGTGCAGCAGACAGAGCGTTGGGAGAGGTGGATTAGCCTAGCAGAGGGATTTAGGATGGATTGAAGAGGGGAGAGGCGGGAGAGAGGGAGCCCAGTTAGTAGGTAATTACAGTAGTCAAGTCGGGAGATTACCAGGGAGTGGATTAGCTGTTTAGTAGTTTCAGCATTAAGAAACGGACACATTTTGCAGATATTGCGTAGGTGGTTGTGACAGGAGGAAGAGAGCAATTGAATGTGGGGTATGAAGGACAGATTGGAGTCAAGTGTAACTCCTAGGCAGCGGACTTGGGGTGATGGGGAGATAGTGGTGCCACCAACAGTGATTGAAAAGTTAGGAACTGGGGTAGAATTAGAGGGGGGATTAGAAGGAGCTCAGTCTTGGACATACTGATTTTTAGGTGGTGAGAGGCCATCCAAGAAGAAATGCCAGATAAGCAGACACTGATGTGAAAAAAGGACAGAAGGAGAGAGTGAAGGGGTGGATAGGTAGATCTGAGTATCATCAGCATAGAGGTATAGCTACTGATAAGTTTACCCAGTGAGGAAGTATAAATAGAGAAGAGTAGAGGACCCAGAACAGAGCCTTGAGGTACTCCAACAGACAGAGGCAATGGAGAGGAGGAGTCGCCAGCAAATGAGACAGAAAATGACCTATTAGAGAGATAGGAGTCGATCCAGGAAAGGGCAGTGTCAGAGAGCCCAAGGGAGCTGAGAGTCCGTAGGAGAAGGGGATGGTCAACGGTGTCAAAGGCAGCAGACAGATCAAGTAAGATAAGTATTGAGTAGTGGCCGTTTTTTTTAGCAGAAAGAAGATCATTGGTAACCTTGGTGAGGGCAGTCTCAGTTGAGTGTTGGGAATGGAAGCCAGATTGCAAGGGGTCGAGCAGTGAGTTGGAGGACAAGAAGTGGATTAAGCGATCGAAGACTTGTTTTTCCAGGACTTTTGAAGCTAGCGGAAGCAGTGATGTGGGGCGGTAGTTTGCAGGAGAATTGGGGTTAAGGGAGGGTTTTCTGAGGATGGGGGTGACCTTTGCATGTTTGAAGGAAGATGGGAATGAACCGGTAGTAAGGGATAGGTTGAATATGTGAGGGAGAAGGACAGAGAAGGTATAAGATGTGAAGGGATAGGGTCAAGTGGGCAGGTAGTGAGGTGTGAGAAGGATAATAGGGAACTCACTTCGTTCTTAGTGGTAGGGTGGAAGGTGCTGAGAGTGGTGGAGGGGGTTGTCGGGGGTGGAGGTGGAAGGTTGCAGTCTTGTGTTGGGATATTACCTCAGATGGTAATTGTTTTGTTGAAAAAGTAGTCTGCCAGGTCTTGAGCACTAAAGGCAGATGAAGGGGGTGGAGTAGGTGGATAAAGGAGAGAGTTGAAAATGGAGAAGATACGTTTAGGGTTTGAGGCATGAGTAGATATAAGAGAAGAGAAGTAGGTTTGCTTGGCTAAGTGAAGGGCAGAGGAGTAAGAATAAAGAGTGAATTTATAGTGGAGGAAATCTGATTCAGCGGGATTTCCTCCAGGCACGTTCAGCAGCACGGGAGCATTTTTGCAGGTAGCGTGTCTACCTAGAGTGCCAGGGTTGGAGCTGATGACGTGGGGTTTTGCATATTTGGGGAGGAGCGAAAGTGTCCAGTGCAGAGGAGAGAGTATTGTTATAGTGGGTTGTAGCAAGTTCAGGGCAGGATATTGTGGAAGTGTGGGGGAGGTGTTTTTGAATAAGGTTGGAGAGTTGTAGAGGATCCACAATGTGCAGATTTCTAGAGGCGAGGGGGAGAAGTAGGTTTAGCCTGTATGTTAAGCTTAAAGGTGAGCAGATGGTGGTCTGAGATGGGAAATGGGCGACAGGTGGCGTCGGAGAGAGAGCAGAGGTAGGAGAATACTAGATTAATAGAGTGTCCGTCGTGGTGAGTAGGGAATAGGGTGGATTGTGAAAGACCAAAGGAGTTTGTGAGTGAGAGAAGCTTAGAGGCAGCAGGGGCAGATGGGTTATCAATGGGGATGTTGAAGTCCCCCAGGATTAAAGCAGGTGTATTTGTAGAGAGAAAGTGAGAAAGCCAGGTAGCAAAGTTATCAAGGAATTGGGAGGTTGGTCCAGGGGGGCGATAGATAACTGATACGCTGTAGCAAATCATGTCCGCTCACCATTTAATAAATTTACCCCTAAACATCCTTTTAAAGCATAAAATACAACATAATTAAATTAAAACATAATTTTATAAAAGCAAATTAAAAACAGAAAACTTAGTCCTAGTTGGAAACAACTGCCTGAAACACTTTCCTACCAAAAGCAGCTTCAGATGAAGAAAACACATACAAATGGTAGAATTTAGTAAAACTATGCAAATATAACCAAGTAGCTGCCTTGCAAATTTGCCCCACTGATGCCTCATTCTTGAATGCCCAGGAAGTGGCTACAGAGCAAGTAGATTGAGCAATGATACGCTTACGTGGAGTCTGACCTGTTTCCTCATAAACCATATGAATTGCTTAATCCAAGAATTCAGAGCAACAGAAGATGCTTTCTGCCCATTGCGTTTATCTGAAAAATAGACAAACTAAGGAGTTTGTCTGAAATCTTTAGTAACCTCAAGATAATATTTCAAAGCCCTAACAACATCAATGTTATGAAGAAGTCTCTCCAAAGAATTCTTAGGATTAGGACAAAGGGAAGAAACAACAATATCCCTACTGAAATTGTCAGAAGAAAAAATCAAGAGAATTCCTCAAAACAGTTTTATCCTTATGAAAGACAAGAGGATCAGAATAAAGTGCAGACAACTCTGACACTCTTCTAGAAGATGAAATAGCCAAAAGAAACAAAGCTTTCCAGGAAATAAGCTTTATATCCACCTTATGCATAGGCTCAGAAGGAGTAGACTGCAAAACCTTCAGAACCAAATTAAGATTCCAGGGAGGAGAAATAAGTTTGATTACAGGCTTTATTCTAGATAACACCTGAACAAAACTATGCACATCAGGAAAATTAGCTATTTTCAGGGGAAAAGAACAGAGAGGGCATAAATATATGTAGTGACAGATTCTGGCTTGTTTGAGCACTCTCCAGCGTAATGATCAATTAATAAAAGTCTAGAGGAATATATATTTATTTTTAAAAGAAAAGGCTTACCTGTCCTCACATCTCCATCCCCACTCGTTTGTAGTCCAATGACTCTCACTCACTATTTCATAAAAAATGCCAGTGTGGTCAATATTTTTATACAGCAGGGGAACACTCCTAAAGAAGTTTTAAGCCCAAGCCATAGACAAAGGGAAAAAATCAAGCAGTCACAGCCCGAGGATGAACGCAGTCCCCCTCCTCCACAAAGGGGATTCAGGGGCCCCATTTCTCCCACAATCCGTACTAAAGAAAAGTGTCCTGGACCCACCCAAGTTTTTAACTCCTTTTTGTCTTGTTAGCATGTAAAAATCACAAGCAGATCATCCCCACTCAGCACTCTTTCCCTGCAAACCCTCCACACGTGCCCCAACAACAAGCAGGGGAGGATTAATAGGGTATTGTGCCTTTTCATGCAAACCCCACCTAAGCCACTAAAGTCTGGAAGGGGAGGATGTGTTAACACTTATTAGAATTTAGTTAATATGCTTGCATAGATACTACAGTTACCGGCAAGCCACATATTTACATTAGGATTAGGGTGTCTCCAGGCACATCTGGCACACACTGTGAGCACGCCTATGTCTGTAATGTATATTTATAAATGTGAAATTATTTTACCCATGCTGGCAGTATAAAGCACTTGCAGCTAGTGTCTAAGGGCTCGATTTATTAAAGCCCTACGGCTGCAAGTTCTCATAAGAACTTGCTCGCCGTAATTTAACAAGCAGCAGTCACCAGACCGCCGCTTCCCTAACCTCTTCGAAATTCAATCTCTGCAGTCGAGTCCGACCGAGGAGATTGACAGCTCCTGCCCGCACATGATTGGCTGTGCGCGGGATTGCACGCGAGCGTAAAATTGCGCTCGTGTGCAATGGTGAATACCTGCGGGTAATTTTGCCCCACCACAGGCGAGCTGAGGCATACAGGGGCGCATATACGCGCCCCTGTATGCCTCAGCTTTGATAAATCTAGCCCTAAATGTCCACTCTATCTGAGCCTTAATTCATGTAGTTCAATGCCAAGAGTGTCTCACATTATACCTGTTGCTTAACCTGGTGTTTCTGTAGAAGAATTAAAGTATTCCCCCCTCTCACTTATTTCTGTCAAAGCACCTAAACTTTAGTTTATATTCTACTCTTGCTCTTCAGATGAGTTAATCGCATCAACAAGGTAAATCAAAATGTTATAATTCACAAGGAAAAGGTGTTTTAAGAGATAGTGCTTTTGTTTTAGAGCCTGTATATAGCTTGTGTAAAGATCCCAAGCTTTGTTGTAGAGTGCACACATTTATTAAGAAAGCCAGGTTTGTTTAAAAATATTATACATTTCTTTTAAAAGTATATAAACATATATTGGATTTTTAACTTTGGGCTCTTAACTTATTTTTAATTACCCTCATTTTACTGTCACTGATCTAGATCCCCAGACTTTGTACCCCATGCACTACCTAGCCACCACTATTAACCATAACCAGATTAATCTGACTGCAAAAGCCCTAATAACCAGTCTACTAAAACGCTAAACTACAAATACTCGCTTAACTCTAACCCCCTACATGATCTTCCATAGGTAAATCCCCTACAAAACCTTCCATCAGTAAATCACCCCAATATCTACCCCCCTTTTGTGATTGCACAAATATCACTTAAAGGCTCCTAACTCTCCAAATGCGAAAATTTAAAAAAAAAAAAAAAAAAAACAATTGCAAACCTTAAAATGTATATTTTTCTTTAGTCTATGCATGGATAAGATCAATTGTGGTGATTTGGATTGGTTAATAAGGTGAAAGGGCACAATAGCAAAACTGAACCTATCCATTTGTTTGTTTAATATGTTTTGTGGCAGATATGACATAGGTATATATCAAGAGGTTTAGGAATTAATAGTTGGTTCTGTATAAAGTTTATTAGTGGGTTGATTGGGGTTGGAGTCATGTTTAGTGCCAAATGGAATTAATTTTACTGCAGGGTTAATGATTAATTGCCTATTAAATATAGGTGCCAATGTTATAGTGTCCTGAGTCAGAAGTTACCTGATGGCTGGTATCAGGTTTATAAAGTCACTAGTATCTCATAGTAGTGTCACTAAAGAGAAGCAGTTTTTTTCAGATCGCTAAAATAGAGATGTTATAAGAAATCTGCATTGACTAGAATTTTTTAATAGTAGCTCCATTTTAGTGATTGTATAGAATTTAGACGTAAAACTTGTGTAGGCTGACTTCAGGATAAACTTTACTACTAAAAATCACAAACATAATGAAATTCCTTTTCTTCTTCAATGGAAGTGATGCAATCAAGTTAAATATGTTATTTTCATGTTATGTTAAATAAGGAACTATTGTATAAATCTATAGATTATATCAAAGTTATTTTTTGAATGACTTTAAACAGCATCAATCCACAAATAGTAGAAAAGTAACTTTTATCATTTTTGCTTAGAATATAAGTAAAAAGATAAACGTTTATGAATATAGAAAAGGTTGTTATGAATTAGGAAATGTCTGAGTTTTATTATACATATCATGCAGGATATTTCAAGGTCAAAACACAGTTCAGTGTCTACAAGAATGAGTATTGATTAGAGGAGGGTATTGAAAAATTAGATGTAATCTGTCTCACCTTCTGTATATTGAGTTGTGTATTGCAGCTTTAGGAATATCAGATTTTAAGACCGAAGTAATTTATTCCTATTCTTTTCATGAACTGAATGAAACATCAGGTCTGAAAATATGTGCCATGACTTGGGCAATTATTCGCTTAGCGAAATCTAATAAAAGTGTCTGAGAAATATTGTAAAAGTGCAAATTAAATTCACATATACTGTACATAAGCTGTTCCAGCTCCTTAGCAATTTTAAGTAAAACTGGGGAACACAGTAGATTGTGCTGCACATTTTCTAAGAGGTATAAACTAACTTCAACTTTATTTTTTATTTTTAAGGAAGGAAGACAATATGTCCTAAATTAAAAGTGCATAAAATCTTTATTTTTGCTGCATCGAAATAGAAGCTTTTAAAATGTATTTTAGTTTCTTTGGTGAACTTATTTTTCTGATCTGACTAAGGCCTCAATCACAATCTGTTCATAACCATTCTTAGAGTGCCCAGCTCTGGAAACACCACCAAAAACCACCTTCACTCCTGAAAAACCATGGTATTACCATACCTTTTCTTAGTGTGGCCCTTAGAATGCCCAGCTAAACATGTTGGGCTCTAATATAACTACCCTCTAAAGAGCAACCAAGTTAAATTTGCTCTAAGTTGGCAGAAGTAGGCTGACTGGACTCAGGAGTCACTGATGAAACTGAAGCACATGGAGCAGCAAAAGATCTCACAGTGTTTGAAGCTTGAATCTGTAATCCCTCAACTCTTTGCAACAAATTCCGTTTCAAGGCTTGCAGATTTTGCCTGTAGTAAATCAAAGCAGTGCTGCTGGATCCATTGATTTGGTTATTATATAAATATAATAGGAAATTACTTACAGCTAGATTACGAGTTTTGAGCGCTATAGGAAAATTAACGACCGCAACAAAAGCAGCGGTATTTCACCTCCCTATAGCGCTGCTATTACAGGTTTTGAAAAAGCAGGCTTGTGCGAGCGATATGGTGGTGTTGAGCACCATATCTCACCCAAATACAAGCGCTGCTTTGACGTGCTTGTGCACAATTTCCTCATAGACATCAATAGGGAGAGCCAGCAAAAAAAAAAAGCCTAATCGCAATCGCGGAAACAAAAGCTCCATAACGCAGCCCTATTGATATCTATGGGGAAAGAAAAAGTTATGTTTAAACCTAACACCCTAACATAAAAACCACATCTAAACACCCCTAATCTGCCGCCCCCAACATCGCCGCCACCTAAATAATGTTATTAACCCTTAATATGCTGCCCTTAACATCGCCGTAACCTAAATAAAACTATTAACCCCTAATCTGCCACACCCGATATCGCCGCCACCTACATACAGTTATTAACCCCTAATCTGCTGCCCCTAACATCACCGCCACATAAATACACTTATTAACCCCTAATCTGCCGCCCTTAACATCGCCGCCACCTACATTACAGCCCCCAATGTCGCTGCCACTATACTAAAGTTATTAACCTCTAAGACTCTGGCCTCCAACATCACTAACACTAAATAAATATATTAACCCCTAAACCTAACCCTATCACCCCCTAGCTTAAATATAATTAAGATAAATCTAAATAAAAATTACAATTATTACCTAAATAATTCCTATTTAAAACTAAATACATACTTACCTGTAATATAAAACCTAAGCTTGCTACAAAATAACTAATAGTTACATTGTAGCTATCTTAGGTTTTTTAATTTTCATTTTACAGGTAAGTTTGTATTTATTTCAACTAGATAGACTAGTTAGTAAATAGTTATTAACTATTTACTAGCTACCTAATTAAAATAAATACAAACTTACCTGTAAAATAAAAACTAACATTACAATAAATTAAAATAAATTAAAAGATGAAAATACAATTATCTAAATTAAAAAAAAATAAACACTAAATTACACAAAATAAAAAAGAAATTATCAAAAATAAAAACAAATTACTCCTAATCTAATAGCCCTATCAAAATACCCCCCCCCCAAAAAAAATAGAAAAAAAACCTAGCCTACACTAAACTGCCAATAGCCCTTAAAAGGGCCTTTTGCGGGGCATTGCCCCAAAGAAATCAGCTCTTTTACATTGCAATAAAAATACAAACAACCCCGCAACCAAACCCCCAAATAAAAGCCTATCAAAATAAACCTAAGCTAACCATTGCCCTAAAAAGGACATTTGTATGGGCATTGCCCTTTAAAGGGCATGTAGCTCTTTTACATTGCCCAAACCCTAAGCTAAAAAAAAAACTTACCCAATAAGCTCTTAAAAAAAACCTAACAGTAACCCCCGACGATCCCCTTACAGTTTTCGAAGACCAGACATCCATCCTAATCCAGGCTGCAGAAGTTCTCATCGAAGCCAGCAGAAGTCTTCATCCAAGCGGCAGAAGTCTTCATCCAGACGGCATCTTCTATCTTCATCTATGTGGCGCGGAGCGGGTCCATCTTCAAGACATCAGGCGTGGAGCATTCTCTTCTTCCGATCGTCGCTGGAAAATGAAGTTTCCCTTTAAGTGACGTCATCTAAGATGGCGTCCCTTACATTCTGATTGGCTGATAGAATTCTATCAGCCAATAGGAATTAAAGGGGAAAAAACCCTATTGGCCGATCTAATCAGCCAATAGGATTGAGCTTTAATCCTATTAGCTGATCCAATCAGCTAATAGGATTGAGCGCGCATTCTATTGGCTGATTGAAATAGCCAGTAGAATGCGAGCTCAATCCTATTGGCTGATTGGATCAGCTAATATGATTTAAGTTCAATCCTATTGGCTGATTGGATCAGCCAATAGGATTTTTTCACCTTTAATTCCTATTGGCTGATATAATTCTATCAGCTACTCGGAATGTAAGGGACACCATCTTAAGACCGCTGCTCCTTAACTCGTCCGTCACCTCTGAGGCGGCGGAAAGCAATCCGCCCGATCGCATATGATTGGGTTGAGTGACACCCCCTGCTGGTGGCCGATTGTCCGCGAATGTGCAGGGGGCAGCACTGCACAAGCATTTCTAGTGAAATGCTTGTGTAATGATAAATGCCGACAGTGTATGATAATTCGGCCCCATGCACTAGATTTCCTAGTTTAATTTCCATTGTTTATGCATAGCTGTCTGTTTCTACATATTATAACATAATCCCAGAGGACAACTAGTAATATCATAGCATACATATGCATTTAACATAATATCCCCCCTCCTCATCAGTAATTTTGTTTCACCTACTCTACTGCTTTTTTTTTTTTTTTTCATTTACTGCTTCTGGGACATATAATGATATTGAACATGTACATATGACCCAAAGTATGTGGACACCACTACTAATTATTGAGCTCAGGTGTGTCAGGCATACCCATTACAGATGCATACAATCCAGCACATAGCCATGAAATTCCCATGCACAAACATTGGCAGTACTATGGGTTGTACTGAATAGCTCAGTGACTTTAAACATAGCATCATAGGATGTCACCTTTGCCACAGATCAGTTCATGAAATTGTGAAGTGCTATTATTGTGAAGTGCAATATCTAGGAGGAACAGCAGTGCATTAACAAACAGGTATGTGATGACCAGGGTTAACCAACCCTGCGCCAGTCACTTGTTTGGCACAGAAAGGGTTAACAGACCCTTTCTACTGTCACTAATCTGTCACAGTCTGGAGTGGCACTCCAGGTAAGCCTGAGACTTGGTTCAGTGGGTGCAAGGGTTAACAACACTCTATAGTCTGCCACTCAAACTAAATAAGCTGCCACCACTCACGATTAATTAAAGGGGAAATCCTAAGGAAAAACTCAGACTTACACATTAACTCTCGGAATACAATTTAGCAAAAAATAACCTAAAATCACAGAACTAATACTACCAGTCTCTTTCAGTAACGTGGTTCAAATATTAGACAAAGGCCAAAGATTAATAATTGAATGATTTATTATGGTTTGGTATCTGCCCCAGGGAGATAGGTCAGAAAGATTCACTCGCGCTGCAGAAGCCTCCCAAGTAGAATGAACACTTGAATTGTTAAACACAAAATAAATTCTTATACATGCTTCCAAGAGATCAAGTTGCTTTACCTAACCTTCTTTGTTAGAGGGGCTAGGGAAATATCCACCCCTCTCTTTTATGACCCCATGTTAGTTCTTTGAAAAAGACCATGTGTTTCATCAATCAGTTTGGGCAATAAAGTTTTGAGCCCTTGCCTGAAATAATAGAACTCCTTATCTATTTCTGGGGAGAGGCACTGATTTGTGTCTCTTGAGCTGACAGTTTTGGGCAATACAGTTCTCTTGTGCCTCTTTAAGCTTATTTATTAGGGCTTCTGGCTGATCAAAGAAAAAACACATGCACACAAACACAGCAACACAGTTCTTCTTAAAAAAACCTAATGTTTTCTGGCATACAGGCTAAATAAAATTAACCCCTTAGCATCTCAATCATGAGGTATTCATGACAAGGTTTAACCAAACCTGCCAAATAAATTGTTTTAGTGTTTTGTCCCTTGCAGGAACTAGAAAAATGGATAATCAAGGTAGAAGAGTTTCTAACTTCTTACGCTGCTTCATGATAAAATTTCAATGCCTTGACTACATCCAAGTTATGAAGCAATCCCTCTTTAGAATTTTTAGGAGCTAAACAGAGAGATGGAACCACAATTTTCTTATTGATATTATCCAAAGATACACCCTTAAGAGGGAAAGGGTTCTCAAAACTTCTTTATCTTGATAAAATAAAAAATCAGATAAGGTGAATCATAGGACATGGCCAAGAGAACAATAACTTTCCAAGACACAGTTGATTGTTCAGACTGTGTATTGGTTCAAATGGCTGAGCCTGATGAACTCTGAAAACCAAGTTGATGGTGGAGAAGCAGGCCTTATAATTGGTCTTATCCTGACCAAAGCTTGGGAACAGGCATATAAACAAATTCATACATATGTAAACACATATATTGGAGCCCTATGAAAACATAAAAAAACATGTATGCAATATTCATACTTAAAGGGCCATAATACCCAAATGTTTAAACACTTGAAAGTGATGCAGCATAGCTGTAAAAAGCTGATTAGAAAATATCACCTGAACATCTCTATGTAAAAAAGAAAGATATTTTACCTCAAAAGTTCATCAGTAGCCACCTCCCATTGTAAAGGATTTCTAAGCAGCATTTTAGTGTGTTTGTCCTGGGACATCTGAAGGGACTAGCATCGTGCACTCTAATATTATTTCACCAATCAGGTAAAGGAAGCTTACTATGAAATCTCATGAGAGTTAAGTGAAATCTCATGAGATCACAGTAAGAGTTCATGACCTCAGCACTGCTGATGCTGATTGGCTGCTGTTCATTTCTTCATTTTTTTAAATTTGTTTACCTGCAGCTAGGAGCAGCTGAGTATAACTTTTTACACAGAACTTACTCTGGTGAGCTGAGGAGATTGTGAGGTAAAATATCTTCCTTTTTTACATAGAGAAGCTCAGGTGATATTTTCCTGTCAGCTTTTTACAGTTATACTGCATCAGTTTCAAGTGATTTAGCATATGAGTATTATGTCCCTTTAATAAAGTGTCATACTATGTATTTACTGTAAATATTTCACTTTCCAATGTTCTGCACATAGCCACATATGTTCAAAGTATTTATAAATAGTTAACCCGACATGAAAATATGAATATTTCACATTCCAATGTTCTTCACATTGAAGAATATGTTCTATTTATTTATATATATATATATATATATATATATATATATATATATAATCCAAAGTAGAGCGCACTTACACCTTCAAATTTAGCTGCCATGGTGCCAACAGGCTATGGAATACAAGTAAAAAATGTGGCACTCACTGGGGCCCTTTTAATCCAGTGTATTTATTAGTGTGACTAATAAATACACTGGATTAAAAGGACCAGCGAGTGCCGCATTTTGACTAGTATGTACATACAAGTTAAAAATGCGGCACTCGCTGGTCCTTTTAATGCAGTGAGTGCCGCATTTTTTACATGTATTCCATATATATAAAGGTATTTTGCACAAATATATATTTATACCTATACACATATATATATATATAGGTATACATATATATTTTTGCAAAATACCATGTATCTGCTGCACATCTCTGTGAGTCCCTTCATTGGCTCGCCATTCACAGCAGAATTAAATTCAAAATTCTCACCCTTACATACAAAGCTCTCACCAACGCTACTCCCCTCTACCTATCCTCTCTAATAAACAAGTATACTCCACCCCGCTCACTAAGATCCAACAATGACCTGCTCCTTGCATCCGCGACTATCACCTCTTCTCATGCTAGACTGCAGAACGTCTGTTGTGCAGCACCTACCCTGTGGAACACTCTTCCTCGTGCTGTCAGGCTTTGCCCTAATCTTTCTTCCTTTTATATTTAAATGCTTTTTATTGAATTTTACTAGTTTCACATGTTCACAAATACAGTATGAATCAGTTAACAAAATTGAACATTTATATAATGAATGAAAAAAAAGAGAAAGGGAAAAAAAAAAAAAAGGCAAAAAACCCCCCCTATCTTTTTAGAAGTTTGAGGAGTGTACTTTCAAGGTTGAAGTTGAGTCCCCTGATCTTCAGTTTAAGTGAGACTGAATATACAGAAAGCTGAAAATCAAAAGGCCCGAAGCTGTGTCTCAAGATGATATTACACTTTATGGTTGTTTAATATCCAGTAGAACCATGTTTTATTAAACATCTCCCTAGTATCTAAAATCCAGGAGGCTGAGTCATAGAACGTATAGGTGGTGGAAATCTTATTTTTAATCTCAACCCAGGCGGGGACTCCTGTCTTCCAGTACCTTGCTATACAGGTTCTAGTGATTGCACATAATATTCTGATAAGTGTATTGATTGCATTGTTGAATTTCTCTATATGTTCGTGTAAGAGAGCCTGAGATATTGTGAGTTGAAAATTTTCTTCTAATAATGTACTAATGAGCTGAGATAGAGATTGCCAAATTCTTTTAACCCCCTCGCATTCCCACCACATGTGTCTATAAGTTTCCCATTTACCACATCCCCTATAGCATAGTTTGCTTCCCGATTTTGTAATGTGAGATGTCTTCGTGGGTGTGAGGTACCAGCCGAATGCTGTTTTTATAGCATTCTCCCTTAGATCTGCACTCAAGAGACCTCTGCATAGGGATCTAAGTATACTATTCCAGTCCTCAGTATCAAGATTCTTCCCACCTAAGTATGGTGCTGTTCTTCAGGTTGCTGGAGATACTTTGTATGTCTATGTATAACTTAGAGATTGATTTATGTGGTCTGTCTATTGAGTCATATATTCTCTCTATTGTGGTTTTGGGTTGTCGTGGTGTGTTTGTTAGATATTTACTTATAGATGTGGACAGTTGCAAATATAGATACCAGTGTAGTTTGTGGGGGTGGATACAATCCTGTAGCTGCGTGTATGTGAATATTTTGTAGTTGGTCACAACGTCTGCTACCCTATATAGGGCTTTATTTGCCCATTTGTCTATTGTACTATGTACTTCTTCTGAAAGTAGTGCTCTAATCGGGATCTGGAGTGTAAATGTAGGTAATAAGTTCTTATTTTTCCGTATGAAAAGTACATCCTGTTGTCTTGCCTCAGTAACAGAGGAGGAGTAGGTATTTTTTCTATGTGTCTCCCTACACCATAACAGTTCATCCTGAAACTTTTTGTTTTCTATATTCTTTTCTAGAGTGGTCCAAAGTATCTCTTTGGAATGTCTACCTAGTAAAGATGTTTGAGAAACTCTGGCAGCTTTGTAATAGTCTATTAAGTTTGGAATGCCTACCCCTCCCAGTTGTCTGTGTCGTGTGAGTATTTTAGATGAGATTCTAGGGGACTTCCCCCCTCTTATGAAAGCCACTAATTCTGTTTGTATCACGTTTAATTCTATAGTCTGTATCTTAAGTGGTAATGTCCGAAATAAATAGAGAAGGCAGGGAAAGACATTCATCTTGACGGCAGAGAGTCTTCCAAACCAAGAAAATGAATGCTTTTTCCAGTTTGACAGATCTTGTCTGATAGTTTTTATCATTGGGGTGTAGTTGTGTTTGTGTAGTAGTTCCAGACGTGGTGTCAAATTGACTCCTAGATATTTTAGAGAGTGTGTTGCCCATCTTAGATCGAAGTTTAATTCAATGTGTTTTTTCGTGATTTGTGGTAAGGCAATTGGCATTGCTTCACATTTGTCTAAGTTAATCTTATATCCTGAGATGTGGGAAAATGTGTCTAGTATGGAGTACAAATTCGGGAGTGAAACAAGCGGTCTGGTGATTGTCAGGAGAATGTCGTCTGCAAAAAGGGTCAGTTTGTAGTCAGTGTCCTTCACTTTAAGTCCTGTAATGTCTGGTGATAGTCTTATTTTGGAGGCCAAAGGTTCAACACATAAAGCGAATAATAATGGCAACAGGGGACATCCCTGTCTGGTGCCATTTAGAATTGGAAATATTTTCTATTTGTACCCAGAAGTTATTACCTGTGCAGTTGGCGTCGAGTATATCGCTTGAATTGCTGTAAGAAGTGGACCTGTTAGTCCCATATGTCTGAGTAAGGTCATCATGTATTGCCAATCAATTCTGTCAAACGCCTTCTCCGCATTTAATGAAAGAAGCAGAGAAGTCGTACCCGTCTTGTGTAGGTAGTCAATTATGAGTAACATCCGTCTAATATTGTCAGGGGCTTCTCTGTCCTTAATAAAACCTACTTGGTCGGGGTGAATGAGAGATGGTAGGACCGTTTTGAGTCTGTTGACTAGGATTTTGGTGAAGATTTTTAGGTCTTGGTTGATAAGAGAGATAGGACGGTAACTGGAGCAGAGTTTGATATTTTTCCCTTATTTGGGTATGATCGCTATTTTTGCCTGCAGCAGTCCCGTCGGTATCTCACTACCGGCCAAAATGTGGTTACAGAATGTAGTGATGTGTGGTATTAAACTCTCCTTGAAAAGCTTATAGTAGTCTCCGGGGAAACCATCCGGTCCCGCCGCTTTGCCTAGTTTTAGCTCTTTGATCACTTGTGCAACTTCAAATGCAGTCACAGAAGCACCCAAATGGTCTAGATGTGTTTTGGTGAATTTAGGTAATTGGGCTGTTTCAAGGAATGTCTCTGTCAACTTATCTATCCTTGGTGATCGAGATACTTTGTTCCCATCATATAGTTTGCCATAGTATAGGGCAAATTCATCAACTATTTCTTGGGGGTGTGTTGTTAACTCTCCATTACTGTTCAGAATAGATGAGATAGTCAGTGTTTTTTTTTCACTCACGAATTTTGTTAGCTAAATACCTATCGGGTTTGTTGGCATATATGTAGTACTGGACTTTTAACCTTTGAATGGCTCTACATGCATCAGCTTTCTGGATCTTTGCTAATTCGGCTTTCTTTTGTTGTAATGTGTTTAAGAGGGATTGTTTCAATGACATTCTATGCTGTTTCTCCAAACTTCCAATCTCATGTTGGAGTTGGGTTATCTGTGATTTTTTTTGTCTAAGATAAGTTGATTTATTCTGCATGAGAATCCCCCTTATGACTGCTTTATGGGCTGCCCATGTGTTTAACGGGTTGTCTGTAGAGTCTATATTTAATTGCCAATATTTCTGCAGATGTTTCAGGGTATTCTCATAGGTTTGTGGGTGTTTGAAAAAGCTAAAATCATATGTCCAGGATTTTTCTCTTTTGAAGTCTTGCATCCCTTCTAGATGGAGAGAGACTATTGAGTGGTCTGAGCACGTGCATGGTAGTATCAGTGATGATTGCAATACAGGTTGAAGTACCCGACTGATATATATGTAATCAATCCTGGTGTATGTATTGTGCGCTGCGGAGTAGAATGTGGTGTCTCCATAAAGGGTTTGCCATGTATCTATAAGAGCATGTGGTGCTAATAGATTTTGGATTGTTTTGACTGTATGATTGTGTCTTTGTTGTTTCTTGGTCAGTGCTTGATGTGGGGTAGTCTTGGATTGTGACATGCAAATATTAAAGTCACCTGCTAGTATAAGTTTATGCTGTGACCAGTCTGTGAGCAGATAGGTAATTTGTCTAAAGAACTGTTCATGCTTATCATTGGGGGCATATATGTTGCAAAGCATCACATTAACGTTATCTATCTGTCCTACTACTATTATATACCTACCCTCCTCATCAGCTATCACTTCATTGTGAGTGAATTGTAGAGAAGAATGGATGAGGATAGACACTCCTCGTTTTTTTTGTGGAAGTGGTTGCATAATAATGCTGGTCAAAATATCTAGACCAATATCGAGGAATCTGGCCATTAGGGAAGTGAGTTTCTTGCAAAAAGAGAATGTTGGCTCCCATTTCCGTGTATTGTGTAATTGCTATTTTTCTCTTAACATCAGAGTTGAGGCCCCTGACATTATGTGAAATGATCTTGATTTTTGGTGACATTATGTGTTGGTTATGTTTGATGGGTATTGACTGTCTCCTCCCCTAATAACTGCATAGCTAACTGGGTAGATCAGCAAGACCAAGCAACACTCACAGTTCCCCGACTTCTCTTCACGACTCAATGACATGTATATCCGGGTGAGGCCGGAAGCACTCTCAATATACTTATATGACAATGTTATAGAATAATCATATCTGAAAAAACGAAAAAAAGAAAAACAAACACAATAATAATAATAAAAAAAAATAATAACAAATGAAAATTACATCCTATTATGATGTCTCCCAGTTTACAACAATTTGAGAGCAGCTCATGTAGGTGTGCAATAACGTTGCAACTATATAAATATGGTTTTATAACTAAGAATGGTTGTAATTAACAGTAACAAGCCCTCTTTGTGAGAGGAGGATTAAGAAAAGGAACATTCCTCCCCCAATAACAAGCTACCAACATGAATTGCTCTACACAAGGTTTCAACCAGTATATAACATTACATTATGACTTGTATTAACTAAAGTTTATTTTCAGAACTTTTAACTTCAACAATAAAACTTCAATGTCTTGAGTTCATGTATTCGTTCAGTGTCCAGGAGAATTGATGCCCTTTAGTGCAAATGCACCAGCACAACAGTTCACCCATCACTTCCTCCAGTTGACCTGTCAGGCCACTTCACAACCACAGTCCCCCTACTTTTTTGAACCTCAAGATTGTATTAAAGTCATACTTATCTGCTATTGAGATTTGTCTTAAGGCAGATCCAATTCCTTGCAAACTTGGTTTGCGAGCTTGGGATGTGTCCATTATCAGTGGATGAAAGAAGAGGAGGTCTTCCTCTAATCTTTATTGGCTTTGCTTGTTTCTTTGCATCTCAGGTCCTTTGTTTCTTCTTTGGGATCTTTGTCCATGTCTTTTGTAGCTGTTTACTCTGCTGCAGTGGAGCGTCCTGGGGGTCCGATTCCTGACCCAGGGTCGGAGGGGTTATCCGCAGTCTTTGGCATATGTCTGGGATCTCCTAAGGGTCCTTGAGAATCAGGGTTTTGTTTTCAAATAAAATATTGAGTGAGAAGGGGAAGCCCCATCTATATGGGATTTGGTTTTTCCTCAGAAGTGACGTGAGGGGTCTCAGTGCAATTCTCCTCTGTAGCGTTCTCAGGCAAAGATCCTGATAGAATTGAATGACATTTCCCTGGAATTTGAATGTCGGATTTTTCCGCGAAGCTGCTAGTATCTCCTCTCTTTCCTGATATCTTAGCATTTTAATTATTATGTCTCTCGGGGGGTCATTGCCTTTGGGTTTAGGCCTGAGAGCTCGGTGTGCCCTTTCAATCTCAAATTTCTCTTCTTCGGATCTCCCTGTAATGCTATGAAATAGCCGTAATAGATAGTCTGTTAACTCTGGTGTGGTTATTGTCTCGGGGACCCCTTTCAATCTCACATTGGATCGCCTGTTGCGATTTTCCAAGTCCTCCAACTTGTCATTTATGTCTTCAATTTCTTGTTGCTGGGAAGATATTTGTTTGGATAGTGTATTAACTTCCTCTATCACATTATCGTTAGTTTCTTCAAGGGAGTTTACCCTGACTCCTAAGTCAGTTACATCTTGCTTGATGTCAGATAGGCTGCTCATTACAGTATATTGCATAGTTTCCATCCTCTCTAACAATCTTTCAAAATTGGAGCTAAGATCTTGTTTAGAAACCAAGTTAGCTAGATCAGTTTTAGTGAGTGGAGTTAGTTCTGAATTTTGCTCTTGAGACCCTGTATCTAAGTCCCCATCACTCCCCTGTGAATCAGCTTGTCTTTCTGTAAGTTCCTCTGCCTTTGAGGGCTTAAAAAAAAGATTTGCTGTAGCTTGTTTAGTTAGTGGTGCAGTTTTTATGTTTTTCTTGCCTGCCATTTTTGCCCTCTCCTGCCCCCTCTTATCTAGTGAGATGAAGGTTGTGATTTAAATAAACGTTCCAGAGTGTCTTCCCCTTACAACTCCATTAAACAGCTCTCAGCAATGTCATGTCTGTATGGGTTAATGTGGATCGGTTGTTATTGGTGCTTTTATTTACTTTACTGCATAGTCATCCGTATCTTTGCATTTATATATTTTAACTGCTAGCGACAACTAAGATCTCTTGATCTTTCTTAAAGTGTGTTGTTTTTAGGCATGTTGCACATCGCTGCCGCGAGCCATGAGCATCTCTCAGGCCTCCTCCCCTGCGATTGATGCTGCACACCAACGGCTGCGTGTCTGTCTGGGCCGCAACAAAGGAGCCGTCACCCGGGAGCATGTAGCGGTAAGGTCTGATTTCTGATCCTCTCCTCCTCCCGACTGTTTGCAGATACTCCGCTCTGCCAGATAATTTGTAAAAAGTAAATTGACCCCGGTTACCTCTTGTGCAGCTTTTATTCAGTGTGCTGCGCACATGGCTCTGCAAGATGGTGACCGGGATCCGTTTCGTGGCGGAACTTTCTTTCTGGGGTGAGCTCAGAGTCTACCAACTGATGTCCTAGTTGATTAACTTCTCTCAGTTCGAAAAAGGGCCTCCTTTAGGTCCTCACACCATCTTAGTGCTTAGTATTGCACGGAGATGTATTAGGCGTCCATTCCCTTGCCCTGCTAGGCTCCGCCCCCATCTTTCTTCCTTTTAAATGCTCCCTGAAGAATGTTCAGGGAAGCCTACCACCAACTCAAAAATAAATTAATTTCTCTAACCTAACATTTCCCTTATCTAACTCTGCATTAAAATATTTCTCAATCTTGCAGTCCTCACCTCCTGTTTCTCAACCTCCTACCCTTCTACATTGTAAGTTCCTACAGGAATAGGGCCCTCAATTCCTCCTGTATGTGTTTGTAAATTTTGTCCTGTCTCTTACAAGTTTTATATCATTGTTTAATTTAAATGAATTGTATACATGGACAGTGCTGCGGAATATGTTGGCACTTCATAAATAAAGTATAATAATAATAAAATACTGTATATACTGTATGTATATATATATATATATATATATATATATATATATATATATATATATATATATATATATATATATATATATGAAATCTCTTATTCAGACCATACTGCAAAATATGTAGATTGCCGGGAATTCTAAAAGAGTTCCAATGTGTCAGGGTTTTTTCCCTGTTGTGTTTGTCATGTGCTGCTGGCAGCCATTTTACTCACCTCTCTTCCTGAATATGGTGCATTGTGGGGGATGCTGCTCATTTCCTGCACTTCCTTTTGTGGCCAGACTGCTGTGCCTCATCCGTGTGAGACAGGATGCAGTCTCAGAATTGTGATGTCATCACTTGTTATTTAAAGGGCCTCTGTTCAGTATGCTTTGCCTTTGTGTTGTCTCAGACCTGTTTGTGAGAGTTCCTGTGTATTACCTGGCAGCCTGACGTCCTTCCTGGTTCCTGATCCCTGGCTTGTTCCTGACTATTCGCTTTGGCTCCTGACTCGGCTCGTCTGACTATGAGCCCTGGTTTTGACTCCTGGCTTGTTATTTGACTTGTGGACTTTTTATTATTTTTTGCTATTAATAAAGGTGTGATTATTTTTGCACTTGTCATCTCAGTCTGATTCCTGGCATCCTGACATTACGCAAAGGCCATGAATCCTGATGCTGCTAATTATCCACCTTTACCTGCCATAATTTCCAGGATGGATGTACAGGATCACCACTTGGATCAATTTGCCCTAGCCCTGCAAACCCTGCTGACTGGCACTGCACATTTAGACCAAAGTGTTCCGCAAGTTATGGCTGCTCCTGTTTCCGCTGCTGCACCTATGCCTACCAGGAGCATGTCCGGTTCTGCACCTCTACCTCAGCGATATGGAGGCGATCCTATTCAGTGCAGAGGGTTTTTGAACCAGGTGGGCATTTACTTTGAGATGTTACCTCAGGCGTTTCCCTCTGACAGAGCTAAGGTGGGATTTCTCATCTCGTTACTCTCTGACACAGCTCTTGCCTAGGCTAATCCCTTGTGGAAGACTAATAAGCCTGTGATTTCAAATTACCCTGAATTTGTGGCCTCCTTTCGAAGGGTATTTGATGTTCCAGCTCGCTCCTCCTCTGCTGCTAAACGACTCATGTACATTCAGCAAGGTACAAGATCTGTTGCTCAGTATGCTATTGAGTTCCGTACGCTTGCCGCAGAGGTAGGTTGGAACAATGAAGCCCTTGTTGCCGCCTTCTTTCATGGGCTCTCTAATGTGATTAAAGACGAAGATGCTGCCAGAGATTTGCCAGAGGATCTCAAGGCATTGGTGTCTTTTTTGATCCTAATTGACATCAGACTGAGTGAGAGGCCCTCTTTCAAGGAGCACTTGTGGAAGCCTCCTGTTCCGTTGTCTCCTACGTGTTCGTTCCCACCCATGCCTCCTGGTCCCGAGTCACCAGGTACTGCTGAGCCGATGCAGTTGGGATTCACGCGTCTCTCCGCGGCAGAGAGGGCCTTTAGGAGGAGGGAGGAGCTCTGCTTCTATTGTGGGTTACAGGGCCACCTTTTGAAGTCTTGTCCTACACGGCTGGGAAACGCTCACACCTAAGGTCCTGTCGGGGGCAGACCTTAGGTGGTTTATCATTGTCCCCAGAACCGCTTAAAAAGAAACCTTTGGTCACGGTTGTCCTTTCCTGGGTGGACTCCTCCATAGTCACTCAGGCTCTTGTTGACTCCGGTTCGGGCTATTTCATTGACAGTGCTTTTGTATCAAAGCACTCCATTCCTGTTTTGCCTCGGTCCGTTCCGCTTGCTATTGAGGCCATTGATGGCAGGCCCCTCCAGCCCACACTCGTTACTCACGAAACTGCTCCATTGTCCATGGCTGTTGGGGCTCTGCATTTTCCGGTTGTTCTGGGTTATCCCTGGCTCCAAAAGCACAATCCCAGTCTATGGCGCAGGTCCGAAATTTTGTTGTGGTCCCCGCAATGTATTTCCACTTGTCTTCGGAAACCAGTTAAAGTCTTGAGCACTTCTTCGGTATCTCAATTGCCAGAGGAGTACCGAGAGTTCCTAGACGTGTTTGACAAGGTGCGTGCCAGTACGTTTGCTCCTCACCGGCCTTACAATTGTGCCATAGACCTGCAATCCGGAGCCACTCCTTGGGGCTGGATGTACCCTCTCTGTGTTGCAGAGAATTGTGCTATGGAGGAGTATGTTGCCGATGCTCTGTCACGGGGGATCATCTGCAAATCCTGCTCTCCTGCAGGGGCTGGCTTGTATCGATTATAGGGGTCTTAATCATCTTACCATTAAGAATGCTTACCCTATTCCGCTCATTACGGAACTCTTTGACCACCTCAAGGCAGCTACGGTCTTTACAAAACTTGATTTGAGAGGAGCGTACAATCTCGTTAGGATTAAGGAGGGCCACGAATGGAAAACAGCATTTAATACCAGGAGCGGGCATTATGAGTATCTTGTAATGCCCTTTGGCCTATGTAATGCTCCTGCTGTTTTTCAGGAATTTATTAATGATGTCCTACGAGATATGTTGCAACAGTGTGTTGTGGTGTACTTAGACAACATCTTCATACACTCACCCACACTTGAGGTTCATCGTTCTGGTGTTACACAGGATCTTCAGAGACTACATGAGAACGGCCTGTTTTGTAAACTTGAGAAATGCGAGTTCCATCAGACTCAAGTAACCTTCCTAGGTTATGTTATCTCCGTTGCAGGGTTCTCCATGGATCCTGACAAGTTATCTGCAGTTCTGCAGTGGCCTCGCCCAGTTGGTCTTCAGTCTATTCAACGTTTTTTGGGGATCGTAAATTACTATAGAAAGTTTATTAAAAACTTTTCTTCCTTGGTCAAACCTATCACAGACATGACCCGTAAAAAGAATGATCCACTCCATTGGTCACCTACTGCGATAAAGGCCTTTGATAGTCTTAAGACTGCCTTTGCTGCCACTCCAGTTCTGGCTCATCCTAAACCTGTCCTGCCTTTCGTTCTTGAGGTCGATGTGTCTGAGACTGGAGTAGGTGCCCTCTTGTCTCAACGTCCTACGCCTGATGGTTCCTTGCATCCGTGTGGTTTCTTCTCTAAGAAATTGTCTCCAGCGGAGTGCAATTATGAAATTGGCGACAGGGAATTACTGGCCATAATTTTGGCACTTAAGGAACGGAGGCATCTTCTCGAGGGTACTAGCGTGCCAGTGCTCATTCTTACTGACCACAAGAATTTAACTTATCTATCTGAAGCAAAACGTTTGTCGCCCCGACAGGCAAGATGGGCGCTATTTCTGTCTCAATTTAATTATGTGGTCTCCTACCTGCCTGGTAGTAAGAATGTTAGGGCTGATGCCCTCTCTCGACAATTTTCGCCTCTGTCCAAGGAGGAGTCTGTACCTACTCCTGTTATACCTTCTGACCATATTTTGGCTACCATACGTACTAATTTGACTTCTCCCTTGGGGGAGGAGATCCTGGCTGCACAAACCAATGCACCTCCTGAGAAACCTAGTGGTAAGTGTTTTGTTCCTGAGAATCTTCGAACTAAACTTTTGCCAACTTACCACTATCCTAAAGCCACAGGTCACCCAGGCAAGAACCAAATTATTTGGTCTGTCACTCGACAATTCTGGTGGCCAGGTCTTCGTTCTGATGTTGCTGCGTATGTTTCCTCCTGCTCAGTTTGTGCACAGAAGGTATACAATTAGTGTAAGAATCAGTTTGTGCACAGAATAAGACTCCTTGACGTCATCCTGTGGGTCTTCTTCAACCTATTGCTAATGGTGAGCGTCCTTGGACACATCTTTCCATGGACTTCATTGTCGAGCTCCCTGTATCTAATGACAATACTGTTATCCTTATGGTGGTTGACAGTTTTTCAAAAAATGTCACATTGCATTCCCTTGATGAAGCTGCCTACCGCTCAGGAGCTTGCTTCAATTTTTGCCCGGGAGGTTTTCCGTTTACATGGGTTACCCAAGGAGATAGTGTCGGACCGGGGTAGCCAGTTTGTCTCCAGATTTTGTCATTCCTTTTGTGCTCAAATGGGGATCCAGCTTTCCTTCTCCTCGGCATATCACCCTCAATCCAATGGGGCTGCGGAACAGTCTAATCAAGCTCTGGAACAGTTCCTCCATTGCTATGTCTCAGATCACCACAATAATTGGTCTTAACTGTTACCTTGGTTAGAGTTTGCTCGTAATAGTGCTATTAATGCTTCCTCCAAGTTATCCCCGTTCATGGCGAATTATGGGTTTCAACCATCCTTGTTGCCTGATTCATTTATGTCTCAGGGTATTCCAGCTTTGGAGGAGCATCTCCGACAACTCCGTTCCACGTGGATGCAGATTCAGGATTGCCTTCATCGTTCTATGCAGCGCCAAAAGTTCCAGGCTGATCATAGGCATCTGCCAGCACCTTCCTACCAGGTTGGTGAGAGAGTTTGGCTGTCCTCCCGCAACTTGAACCTTTGTGTGCCTTCCAATAAATTGGCTCCCCGTTTTGTTTTCGAATACTCCGACGGGTTAATCCTGTGGCCTACGCTCTTGACCTTCCTCCTGCTATGCGCATCTCCAATGTTTTTCATGTCTCCCTCCTGAAACCATTGGTTTGTAATCTGTTTACCACTGTGTTGCCTCGTCCCCCTCCTATCTTTGTTGACAACCATGAGGAGTATGAGGTCAGCAGCATTATTGACTCTCGTATATCCAGGGGCCGTGTACAGTATTTGGTTCACTGGAGGGGCTATGGTCCGGAGGAGCGTTCTTGGGTTCCCTCCTCTGATGTTCATGCTCCCGCCCTCCTCCGTGCCTTCCATGCCCGTTTCCCTAATAAGCCTTTTGTCCTACCGCGGGGGAGGGGTCGTTGAGGGGAGGGTACTGTCAGGGTTTTTTTTTTTTTTTTAAAGTTTTTTATTGAGGTTGTGGAAAAAGCAGTACAACTTATACAAGGTAATAAACCAAAAAAACACATAGACATAATATATTACAATAAAGTGGCTTCCATATAGGAAAGCAAGATTCACATTGGAAGAAATGCCAGACTGAAAGTTGGAACCTCATTTTCATTATTACACACACAGTAGGTAATTTAGATGGTCTTATAGATAGAGTAAATTGACTAGTTATATTTCAGGTAATATCAATAAAATTGTTTTCAATTAAATGGTGTGATATGATATGTGAGTGTGATAAAATATCTAGAGTGCGGTATATACAAGATGAACCGCATAGTGAGGTCTCCCCAAAAGGGAGGTATATTATAAAGGGGGAGGGGGAGGTTGGAATTGGAATGTAATGGGTGGATTTATATCAGATAAGCTGTGCATATTAATCGCCATATGTGCAATAATTATAGTGATTTTGATGAGGGTACTGGGTTAAGAGAAACAGTGTGATTCATGAGTAGATGCCTGTCTCTGAGTCCCCCAACATAGATAGGGGCTAACACCTAGATGAAATGACGGGAGAGAGGGTTTTGCCACCTCGGCCGCTAGCAGCCCGACCTCCATGTAATAACATCATTGGAGGGGATATGGGGGTAGGGGCATAGGGGAAAGCAGAGGTGAGAGGCTCAAAATTAAGTGGATATTATTTAAACGGGTGTTTCTAAAGATAACAAGCTTAATAAATGCTCTACAGAGATCATGTGACTATAATGAATGGGAGGTTGCTACTAATATGGGATTTGGGTTTCTACTTGAAGGAATAATAGTAGATATGAACCCATAAGTGTTCCATCAGCTATAATTACCCCCTTTTCTGGTTATGATCAATTACCACCATTGAGGGTAAGGGGCAGAGAAACCTCCACATATAATATAACAAAACATAAATGTACCCACAGATATAAGCAGCAATGTCCTTGTATACTTCTCTTAAACTATCCCCCAAAGTCTCATGTAATTACAGTATATTAGCTTATATAGGGATAGCATATATCTTTGGGACTTCAGCAAGTTTTAACCCAGCACACAGTAAGGAAAAGTATTTGGGAGGGTAATATACAAGCAGCAATCGCGTAGTTGGGCACAGTAGCTTATATAGGGATGTGAGAAAACATATAATATAGAGTATAATCATGCGATCAAAAAGAAGATGGTACTTAAATATTGACATCACATTTCTCAACTCGTAGAATACTTTTTGCAGCCTATACATTAAATATATGAGTAATGCAGCAAATGCCCCAGACCACTCAAATAAAGTAAATGTTTAAAGGGAAATCTGGGGTATGTCCATGTACATCATATGTCCTTTCTGCACGTTTTAGACCTAATGTAGTTACCATCCTTTTAAGGTAATAAACAGTTAGCCTTGCAATTAGTTTAAGAGTAAATTTCTGAGCGTACATTAAACAAACTAGGGAGTAAAACTGCGAAACACACAGAGATCTTAACAATAAACATAGGCTCAACAGGGCTTCCTTACAAATAATAAGCGGTACAGTAAGTAAAACACAACACAACGCAAAAGAGATAATATGACAGATAATTAAATGGCTAGGCAACAACAGTTTCCTAGTATCGTGTAAGCTACATATTTAAGCAGGCTAAAATATAAAGACATGCATGATCCCCATATCAGTATACCTATAGCTAGGTCAAAATGTCTATATTCTTTTGTGGACTGTACAGTATGTTCTCAAGAGGCTGGGTTTTGTAAGCGGTAGTAAACAATAAATCAGCTAACTCTAAGAAATAAGTATACTTCCTGAAAAGCAGCTATCAGTAGAATACATAGAATTGGCGGCAGCATGAGATATTGAGTGTTAGTCCTTGCAACTGAGGATATATGGATTAATGTAAGCTTTAACAGATACTCAGCTCAAACAAATAGAAGTATACTGTCACCATAGGCTCCGCCATATCTATCCTACTCCATTCTTAAAAAAATTCAGGGACACTCCCCAATCTTCATCACACTGATACGAGGCATCTGAAGCTGTGGGAGACACATCAGTGTTGCCGCTAACACCGTTAGGGCTGCTGAAGGAGCATAGTAGTAGAGGGGCTGTAAATAGGTCCGCTACGCTGCTTAAACCAGCTGCGAGGTTGGGAGACCCGCTCCCCCAGCCTGCTTCCTTATAGGGCATCTTCCCTCTTTGTGAGAATTCTGGCCATAGCTGGAGGAAACTCTGCTTCTTAGACACTGAAGGCACCCGGTCTGTTACAGGAGCATCAGCAACCACTAGCTCTGTAATTGCACTTGTGCTGGTCAGGGGAGGTATGTTCACCTTCTTGTGCAGGGTAGGGCTGACAGCCGGCTTGGCAACTGAAGGTGCTGTACTTGCGGTGTTCACTGCCTCACTGCTCTGTGGAACATGTGTAGGGGGGGATGGATGCCGGGGCCCCAAAGCATCACACCCCGCCCAGACATCTGTATAGACATGATAATGGGGGTTACTGTTTGCCAAGTCCATTTCAGCCTGACGAACCGCCATTTCAAGCGTATGATCAAAAGTTGCTCGGTAGTTGTCTAAAAGATTACTCAGTTCTCTTAGTATACATGCCATTGCTGTCATTGTGTGGTCTCACTGCATCCGCCAATCCACAATTCAGTAAGGTAACTGCCAGTCCAGTTTTTGGCCTCCAGTTGTCTACCGTGTGGTTAAAAAGATGGCTGCAATCTTATGGTCTGTTCAGCGAGGCAGATCAGGAGGCCAAGGCTTCATCTGAGAGCAGCTGCGTGCCTCTGCCTCAGTACCTAGAAGCTTCAATGGTAATGAGATCTGCTTTGTACTAAAGTTTATGGACCCGAGCGGCCATCAAAGTTAGATATTATATATATAAGAGCCGGAGCTGTTGCGATGTGCGACCGCTCGGATCCAAAGCTGCGCTCCGCCCCCCCCTGTCAGGGTTTTTTCCCTGTTGTGTTTGCCATGTGCTGCCTGCAGCCATTTTACTCACCTCTCTTCCTGAATATGGTGCATTGTGGGGGATGCTGCTCATTTCCTGCACTTCCTTTTGTGGCCAGACTGCTGTGCATCATCCGTGTGAGACAGGATGCAGTCTCAAAATTGTGATATCATCACTTGTTATTTAAAGGGCCTCTGTTCAGTATGCTTTGCCTTTGCGTTGTCTCAGGCCTGTTTGTTAGAGTTCCTGTGTATTACCTGGAAGCCTGGCGTCCTTCCTGGTTCCTGATCCCTGGCTTGTTCCTGACTATTCACTTTGGCTCCTGACTCGGCTCGTCTGACTACCAGCTCCGGTTTTGACTCCTGGCTTGTTATTTGATGTGTGGACTTTTTATTATTTTTTGCTATTAATAGAGATGTGATTATTTTTGCACTTCTCGTATCAGTCTGATTCCTGGCATCCTGACACAATGATATTTCTTAGACTCATACCAGAATGGGAAAAATGTCCACACATTGTTAAATGCACCTTGTAACAGGGTGTTTGGCCTGAATCAATGTGTCTCTTGATCTGAGAAGCCTCTCTAAAACAAAATTAAGTGTTCAAGCACCATCCCGTAAAATTGAGAGATTTGAGATCTTGATGGAAGAAGGGATCTTGAAAGAGAACCCTCTTCCTGAGATGAAGACACCAAAGCTGACTGGAGGACATTTGTGTCAGATCTACATACAAAGTTCTGCAAGGCCATGACAGAGCAATAAAAATCACAGCGGCAGTTTCCTGTTTTAACCTTGCTATTACCCCGGATAGAAACACAAAAGGAAGACAGTTGTAAATCAAATTGAATCACTAGTGCATCTATTAGACTTGCTTGTGGATCTTGAGATCTCACACAATACTGGGGTAGATTGTGATTCAAGCGAGAGACCATGAGATCTATGTCAAGGCTTCTCCAAAAATGAACAATCTGATTGAATACTTTCTGATTCAATGACCATTCACTTTCCAGCTGTCCACACCTGAAGTGTGGATTGCTAAATTCATGCAATGATGGCATTCTGGTAGTCAAAATGCAGACTACTTCTTTCATTGCTAAGGTGCTTCAAGTAACGCCTTGGTGATTATGTAAGCCGCTGCTGTTACATTTTCTGACTGAGTCCTGAAGATTGCACCGAGCTCCAGGATTTTGATTGGTAACCTCACCACCCAAGGAGACCAAATTCCCTGGTCTGTCCTGGAATCCCAGACTGCGCCCCACCTAGACAAGCTGGCGTCCATGGTGTGATTACCACCCAAGTTGGAAGAAGAAAGAAAGCCTACCATTCACCAGAGAATGGTGAATCTGCCACTGAGTTAGAAATTACACCAAAAGATTGTGGGAGGCGCCTGCAATGGATGGCTGTCAGTAATATTTATAATAAAATGTTAAAAATAAACCATATCTAAACAAGAGAATTCAAGCCTCTGATTTAAATAACCAAAGCAAATTTTTAACACTCCAAAATTAAAGAACACAATTAAAAAACAATACTCAATATTTTAAAATTTCTTTGACAATGGTGTCATCTAAAAACTAAATACACTTAATTAATTTAACAAGTAACCATAATGGTTTAGGCAAAGTATATAATATACAGATATATAAAACTCACATCAGTATTCAAACTTATAACCCCTTTTTTTCTTTTTTTGCTACGAAACAAAAAATGCTATTTATTCACACTCACTAGTGCATGAGTGTTTCACTAAGATAATATTTTATAGGGATTTGACTCGCAATTGCTATTTTGTTGCAAAGTTTTAAATCCACATAAGTTATATGAATATTGAATTCCAAAATACAGTTGAAGCAGACAAAAAAAAAAGAGGTTCATCAGTTAATTACTTTCCAGTTGTTGGTGTTCTGGTGTTTAAAAGTTAATAGATCAGCCTTTTTTTTCACTCTAGAATTGTTATTATTTCAATCAGTGTTTCAATAATTTGCAGATTTGTAACAATATTACCTCTTAACTTGCAAGTTTGTCTCCGTGTTTGTATTTTTCACAGGTAACGACCTTTTACCTTTCTTAACACCAGCGTTTTCTGGCAGCTAATAGCTCCTAGTTTGAGCTGGATATCAGCCTTTTCACCTCCACCGGTCAGCTGTTGAATATAGTTTAGTGCGCGCACTTATTTGAAAATGTTCCTACCGTTTTACCTGTACACCTTTATCCAATCCTGGTGTGATCAAATGATTTGGTTAATGGTTATGGGAGCAAGAGTTTGTTGTTTAAACATCAATCTCTTTAAAACCGATGTTCAATTATATCCTTTCTCACAGGAGCTTTTAGACATGTACCCACATGTATCGGCTCCCACAGAGCCTTTGTCAAGATAATTAGTCCTGCTTGCTCCTCCCTTAATAAAGGTGTTCAGATTAACCCCTTCTTATGCTGTGTTTTTTGTTTAAAGTAAAAACATTCTGCTTTTTATATCTCAGGTGTTCCTTTCAGATGTTCTTTAATAAAGGTATTCAGATTAACCCCTTCTTATACTGTGTCTTTTGTTTAAAGTAAAAACATTCTGCTTTTGTTCTCTCAGGTGTTCCTTTCAGGTGTTCCTTTTTTATTCTATGCTTATACATATAAGTCTACATTTTCCATCTTTACATTCTTTCTTATTATTAAGAAAAAAAAAATTCAATTCAATTATAAAAAAGTAAAAATTAAAATCCATTTCATATATCTAAAATAAAAAACACTAAGTATTAAAAATTATTAGAAATTATTAAAAAACCAAGGTGCTTGAACTCTCCTGCCTGCACTTCTAGTTCACTTTTCACTATAAATATTATAATTTAGAAAATATATAAAATTCTTTGTAAGCAAAATTTGATCAACAAACAGAAAACCAATATTTGATCTAAAAAATCACAAATTAATATTTTAGGAATAATAATTTATTTTTTTTAATTTTCTTCAGGGGCTCTCAAATTTTTCATACGGGGATTTATTATACTAGACTACTCAGATCTAGCTCACTATTCAAACCCAAGGGGTGTAATGTCCCAAAATTATAAATGAATTCTGCCTCTTGTCGTAGGAGTTTTTTCTCCATATCGCCTCTCCTTCCATCTGGGAATAACATTTTAATACCCCAAAATTTCATACAGTTAACCTTTCCCTGATGTACTTCATGGAAATGTTTATATAGTGCCATATCTTTTCTATGATGCTCAATGCTTAAAATATGCTCTCTAATCCTGTCCCTGAGTTTTCTACTTGTTTGACCAAAGTATAACAAATTACATTCACATTTTATGGCATATATTACATTTTCATCTGAGCAGCGAATTATTCCATTATTTTTAAATATTTTTCCTGTCTTTTGTGATTTCTGACTTTTTAGTTTATTGCTGAATTTGCATGATTTACAAGAGTTACAGGGAAAAAAAAACGATTTTATTTCCCTCTAAGTCTCTAATTCCTTTGCCAAACATTGATATATTTTTCTTTTTGTATTCACTCGGTGCTAATAGATTTTTAAAATGTTGTGCTTTCTTATATATAAATCTGGGATTTCTACCTAGATTAGGGCCTAGTAGGGGATCCTTTAGCAAAAGGTGCCAATGTTTATTTATCACTTTTTTAAATAGTTTGTATTGTGAAGTAGTTATTATTGATATATTCATTTCACTTGTAAAAATCATTCTTATTTTTATTACTTAATCCCTTGTTCCTCTTTCTTAATAAACTTTGTTTATCTACTTTTTTAATTTTAGATTGTCCTTCAAATTCCTCTATTTTCGTGCAATTTTTCCTTAATCTTAGCAATTTTCCATTTGGTATATTCTTCTTCCACGTATCAAGATGGCAACTATTAGAATCTATATAATTATTTGTGCCCACATTTTTAAAGAAAGTCCTAGTCTCAATCTGTCCATCTATTATGTAGAAAACTCAGGGACAGGAGTAGAGAGCATATTTTAAGCATTAAGCATCATAGAAAAGATACAGAACTATATAAACATTTCCATTAAGTACATCAGGGAAAGGTTAGCTGTATGAAATTTTGGGGTATTAAAAAGGTATTCCCAGATGGAAGGAGAGGAGATATGGAGAAAAAACTCCTATGACAAGAGGCAGAATTAATTTATAATTTTGGGACATTACACACGTTGGGTTTGAATAGTGAGCTAGATCTGAGAAGTCTAGTATAATAAATCCCCGTATGAAGTATTTGAGAGCCCCTGAAGAAAATGAAATAAAATAAATTATTATTCCTAAAATATTAATTTGTGATGTTTTAGATCAAATATTGGTTTTCTGTTTGTTGATCAAATTTTGTTTACAAAGAATTTTATATATTTTTTGAACATTAGTCTAAATTATAATTATAATATTTGTAGTGAAAAGTAAACTAGAAGTGCAGGCAGGAGAGTTCAAGCACCTTGTTTTTTTTATAATAATTTCTAATAATTTTTAAAGGAACACTCAGGTTTTATTACATTTTCAATGTAATTTTAAACAACTTTCCAATTTACTTCCATTAAAAAAATGTGCAGAGTCTTTTATATTTACACTTTTTTAAGTCACCAGCTCCTACTGAGCATGTGCAAGAACTTAGACTATACATATATGCATTTGTGATTGGCTGATTGCTATCACATGGTACAGGGGGGATGGAAATATACATAACTTTGAAATGTGTTAGAAAAGAATCTACTACTCATTTGAAATTCAGAGTAAATGCTATTGTATTGTCTTGTTATCTTGCATTTGTTGATTATGCAAATCTACTGTGTTTACTGGTCCTTTAATATTTAGTGTTTTTTATTTTAGATATATGAAATGGATTTTAATTTTTAATTTTTTATAATTGTATTGAATTTTTTTTTCTTAATAATAAGAAAGAACGTAAAGATGGAAAATGTAGACTTATATGTATAAGCATAGAATAAAAAAGGAACATCTGAAAGGAACACCTGAGAGAAAAAAAGCAGAATGTTTTTACTTTAAACAAAAGACACAGTATAAGAAGTGGTTAATCTGAACACCTTTATTAAAGAACACCTGAAAGGAACACCTGAGATAAAAAAAGCAGAATGTTTTTACTTTAAATAAAAAACACAGCATAAAAAGGGGTTAATCTGAACACCTTCATTAAGGGAGGAGCAAGCAGGACTAATTATCTTGACAAAGGCTATGTGGGAGCCGATACATGTGGGTACATGTCTAAAAGCTCCTGTGAGAAAGGATATAATTGAACATCGGTTTGAAAGAGATTGATGTTTAAACAACAAACTTTTGCTCCCATAACCATTAACCAAATCATTTGATCACACCAGGATTGGATAAAGGTGTACAGGTAAAACGGTAGGAGCATTTTCAAATAAGTGTGTGCACTAAACTACATTCAACAGCTGATATCCAGCTCAACCTAGGAGCTATTAGCCACCAAAGAACGCTGGTGTAAAGAAAGGTAAAAGGTTGTTGCCTATTAACTTTTAAACACCAGAACACCAAAAACTGGAAAGTAATTAACTGATGAACCTCTTTTTTTTTTGTCTGCTTCAACTGTCTTTTGGAATTCAATATTCATATAACTTATGTGGATTTAAAACTTTGCAACGAAATAGCAATTGCGAGTCAAATCCCTATAAAATATTATCTTAGTGAAACACCTATGCACTACTGAGTGTGAATAAATAGCATTTTTTGTTTCGTAGCAAAAAAAGAAAAAAAGGGGTTATAAGTTTGAATACTGATGTGAGTTTTATATATCTGTATATTATATACTTTGTAAACAGAAATTAGTTCAACACCTCTGATTGTAACAAAAATAGAACCCAATAATCGAAAAAACAGAAAGGCTGATGAAATAAGTGTTAAAACTTCACCTTTAATTGAAATTCCGTGAGTAAAAAACAAAGGCACAGCACACAGACCTGACTACCGCTGACGCGTTTCCTGCCCTATTGGGCACTTCATCAGAGCTACCTAACAGGTGTGTAAGGACTCCTTAAAAACAGGATGTAAGCCCTGCACACCTGCTGCATAATTAATTATAACAAAAAATGGAAATTTTGTGTGTATTGTGAAATAAACATCCAATCCAACGTGTAAAACAATAATAAACATTATGCATAATAAATAAACTTGAAAATATCGATCATAAACAAAAAAATATATACATTATTATACACTAAGACTATGCTTTCATATAAAATTGTATCATTCAATAGGCACATTAAAAACGATAGTACAATTCAATGTGTGGGGGATAACGATTCTTACTGTAACTAAATACATGAATATTCGTCAATTAATAACATCCCAGTGTACTGAAGTTAATTTAAACATGTTGAAAACATATAATATGGAAATACAAAGAGGGAACTGATATTCTAATATACCTTAGTAAATAAACGATGTGAAATGTACATTGTATATACATATATTAGGTAACACACAATTTTATATGAAAGCATAGTCTTAGTGTATAATAATGTATATATTTTTTTGTTTATGATCGATATTTTCAAGTTTATTTATTATGCATAATGTTTATTATTGTTTTACACGTTGGATTGGATGTTTATTTCACAATACACACAAAATTTCCATTTTTTGTTATAATTAATTATGCAGCAGGTGTGCAGGGCTTACATCCTGTTTTTAAGGAGTCCTTACACACCTGTTAGGTAGCTCTGATGAAGTGCCCAATAGGGCAGGAAACGCGTCAGCGGTAGTCAGGTCTGTGTGCTGTGCCTTTGTTTTTTACTCACGGAATTTCAATTAAAGGTGAAGTTTTAACACTTATTTCATCAGCCTTTCTGTTTTTTCGATTATTGGGTTCTATTTTTGTTACAATCAGAGGTGTTGAACTAATTTCTGTTTACTTATCATTACAAACGAGGGCTTAGCAGGGGAGCCCTTCTCAACACCTGTGTAACAAGCCGTGATGCTGCTATGAACACAGGCAGTATCTGTGACTGTTGCTACAAATTGCGCTACTAACAGTGAATATAACAGTTCCGTTTTCCTGGATCTCATCTGACATTGGATCTCATCTGACATTGGATTTCATTCTCAGAATCAAGTGAGTTTGTTATTGCTAGAACTGTCTAGCTTATGTTTTATTTATAACGATGAGTCTTGCGAATGTAAGGGGTTAACGGTCTTGGTAATCAATTGCAACAATCAACACAGGTTTACTACAATTGTTTCATAATTGGACAAAGCGATACATTGTTTCAGCTAGCACACACGAATATAATGTGCTGCTCATTTAACATTATTTTTTGCTTTTGATCCTTGCATTGAATTGCACAGCCCGAGCTGTCTGTTTGCATTTCTGATTTCGATATATACCTGCAGGGACTGTGATTCAATTGATTTAAGGCTTTAAATTGAAACAATTTGTTATCTGTATATTCTTATTTTTGGAGATTGACACATTTTCCAATAAGATATGGCTGCCCAGGATGAAAATAACAGAAAAAGACTGTTTGATAACTTATTTAAAGGCACAGCGCCAGACATTGATTTTAAAGTAGACTTGGGATCATTGTTTTCAAAAAAAGAAAAATTGCACATTAAAGAACTAAAATTGTGGTGGGACATTGAATTTTTAAGTTTGTATATCAAAGAGAGAAAAATTCCCAGAGGACTGAGGTTAAAAAAATTTCCGGCATTTCATAAAGAGTTTCCTCTATTCATGATGGAATGGAACCAAGCTCTTTCAGATTGTTCTATCATCTTAATGGAAAAACTAGTTACCTTTAAAAGAGAACAAAGGGACACAATACTGGGAGAACTGGATCAGCTGCAATTACAGCTAGATGTATTTAAGGAGGATTCGAAATATACTCCATTTGAAGAACAACTGAAGGAAACTGTGGACAAGACTGCAGAAGAATTATCTACTAATAAATATAAGAAGTATGGCAGAGATTGCAAAGATTATGATTTGGAAGTTGTTTATAATTGGAACACCACAAACAGAAATTCTAACAATAAATCCAGTAATAATGGCAAAAAGAAGAATGGTAAAAAGGATAAAGGAAAGAACAAAAAGGTCACTTTTACAAGTCTGGATACCATGGACTCACATAGTGAAAGCACAAATAGTGTGGCTTCTAGTACACCTAAGTTGACATCTACACCTATTAAAACAAAATCGAGATCTGAAGAAGAGATGGGAGCACGGCCAAAAAACGGGGAGGTGATATCACTATCAACAGAAGACAAGAGCAAAGTGCCTATCCCTTCGCAGGCACCAAGGTATCCAAGCCGTCAGAAATTCAAGAAGAACAAAAATTACAAGAACTAAAGATCATTAACCTTTCGGACCATCCATTAAATGAGTTTGAGAAAGTAGTGTTATCTAAAGGTCTGGGCTTTTCACCTACACAAGACTTTAATCTTTTTGACACCATTATGGATTTGAACAAATTTGTCCGTAAGATAACACTAAAGAAACACTTCAGCAAGGACCCAACATTGGGTAATGATGAGAGTCCACTAGATCCTCCTGTAACTATGTCTCTGAATGAAAAATGCAATTTCTCAGAGTTATGTGACATTGCTTCATTATGTGATCTTAATATGGATAATGAGAATGAGACAAATAAAACTAAACAACAGGTAGTTAAAAATTTAAAAAAAAGTACCTTTTATCCAGTAAATTCTCGTACAGACCTCATAGAGGTTTTTCATGCCATAGTAGAACAAGATTTAACAGAACTAGCTGAGAAGAATTTAAAAAGTAGTTCAAATAAACGTAGAAACTTAAATAAGAGGGAATGGAATGCTCTAAAAAAAATAACTAACAATAAAGATCTGGTGATAGTGGATTCTGATAAGGGAGGTTCAATTGTTGTTTTAAATAAAGAACAATATCTTAAGGAAGCTATGAGACAGCTGAGTGACACCGATACTTATAAAAAATTAACCTTTAATCCCACAGTCAAATTTCAAAGGGAACTTTCTTCTTTGTTAGATGATGGTATAGAAAAAAACATTTTCACTAACAGTATATGTGATACATTATATATAGAACACCCTAGAATCCCAATTTTCAAGTTCCTGCCTAAAGTACATAAAAGCTTAACCAATCCCCCAGGGAGACCTATTATATCTGCTATTGGCTCTCTGGGGGAGAGGTTGGGGGAATGGTTGGATGCACAATTACAGCCAGTTGTCCAATCTTTACCAGGTTTCTTACGTGACACCAAACACCTGATCAGGTCTTTGCAAGAATGTAAATGTGATACAGATTGTAACTTTGTAACAATAGATGCTGTGTCCTTATATTCTTGTATACCACACGATAAAGGTTTATTGGCTATGAAAGCTATGCTGTCTAAATACTCGAACTATGATTCAGGCCTAATAGAATTTATGTTGCAAGTAACCAGCTTTTTGCTACATCATAATTATTTTATTTTTGATGGCATGTATTTCCTACAGCAGAGAGGCACTGCGATGGGGGCTAAATTTGCCCCCTCGTATGCTAATCTCTATCTAGCTGAATTTGAGGACAAAAAATTGTTCAATGTTGCAAATCCATTTAAGAAGCATATCACCTATTATACACGCTTTATAGATGATATGCTTTTATTATGGAGTGGAGACGATAGAATCTTAGTTAAATTTGTGCAATATCTAAATCAGAATGATGCTAACTTAAGTTTTACATTTAGTCACTCTAAGGATGCCATACCATATTTAGATGTTAAACTTAGTCACAGTGCAGAGGGCATTGTTACTGAGGTCTTTAGGAAAGAGATCTCTGGTAATACTATTCTTAGAGCAGATTCTTGCCACCCATTTCACTTAAAAAAGGGGATACCAAAAGGTCAATATATCAGATTACGGAGGAATTGTAGCAACATAGAGAGTTATAAGAAACATGCAGAAGATCTAACTATTAGACTGAAAGAGAGAGGCTATGATGAACAAAGTTTGTTGAAGATATCGGAACAAGTGAGTAATTTTGATAGAAATAGTCTACTGAAAGATAAGGTTAAAGATATTGGATTAAAAGATGGTGTGAATTTTATTACATCTTATAGCAGACAATTTGATGACATCAGTAGAATTATTAGGAATAGATTACCAATCCTAGATAGGGATTCAGATCTAAAACACATCTCTAGTAAATGTAATTTTATCTCTCGTAAAGCTAAAACCATTGGTGATATGGCTAGAAAGGATTTTAGCAAGAAGAGCTTACACACCACACAGTCAACTAATTGGTTAACATCTAAACCAGGCTTTTATAAATGCAATGTCAGACCTTGTAAGAGTTGTAGCTATGTCACATGTGGCGATACTTTTATCTCGACTTGTACAGGACAAACATTTAAGATTAAAGAGCATATTACTTGCACTTCTACTTTTGTTATATATCTTTTGACCTGCAAGTCTTGTAATTATCAATATACAGGGTTAACATCTAGAATGCTCAAAGATCGCATAAGAGAGCATTTACTTTCCCTGGAAGCAGAAATTCCCAAAACCCCTGTGGCTAAGCACTTTGCTTTACATGGAAATAGTTCAGCTGGTTTTACATTCCAAGGGATTGAGGTAGTTAAACTAGGACCCAGAGGAGGCAATAGATATGCAGCACTGAGTAAACGAGAAGTTTACTGGATTCACACTTTAAAAACTGGTGCTCCTTTTGGTATTAATAAAATAAGTGACATCAAATTGTTCATTGACAATACATAGACCTAGGATCTGGATCTTATAATAGATATAAATTCTGATATTGCCCAGATTATATATAAAATCTTAGTGATAAACTATTCAAGTTTGGTCACCCGGAGAGCAGGCAGTATGTGTTTTTTGAATGTGTTTATACTTTATAGCATTTGACTTTTATATGATGTAATACACATTGGTAAACTTAACTGCTTATGCTCTCTGTGTGTTACCTAATATATGTATATACAATGTACATTTCACATCGTTTATTTACTAAGGTATATTAGAATATCAGTTCCCTCTTTGTATTTCCATATTATATGTTTTCAACATGTTTAAATTAACTTCAGTACACTGGGATGTTATTAATTGACGAATATTCATGTATTTAGTTACAGTAAGAATCGTTATCCCCCACACATTGAATTGTACTATCGTTTTTAATGTGCCTATTGAATGATACAATTTTATATGAAAGCATAGTCTTAGTGTATAATAATGTATATATTTTTTTGTTTATGATCGATATTCTCAAGTTTATTTATTATGCATAATGTTTATTATTGTTTTACACGTTGGATTGGATGTTTATTTCACAATACACACAAAATTTCCATTTTTTGTTATAATTAATTATGCAGCAGGTGTGCAGGGCTTACATCCTGTTTTTAAGGAGTCCTTACACACCTGTTAGGTAGCTCTGATGAAGTGCCCAATAGGGCAGGAAACGCGTCAGCGGTAGTCAGGTCTGTGTGCTGTGCCTTTGTTTTTTACTCACGGAATTTCAATTAAAGGTGAAGTTTTAACACTTATTTCATCAGCCTTTCTGTTTTTTCGATTATTGGGTTCTATTTTTGTTACAATCAGAGGTGTTGAACTAATTTCTGTTTACTTATCATTACAAACGAGGGCTTAGCAGGGGAGCCCTTCTCAACACCTGTGTAACAAGCCGTGATGCTGCTATGAACACAGGCAGTATCTGTGACTGTTGCTACAAATTGCGCTACTAACAGTGAATATAACAGTTCCGTTTTCCTGGATCTCATCTGACATTGGATCTCATCTGACATTGGATTTCATTCTCAGAATCAAGTGAGTTTGTTATTGCTAGAACTGTCTAGCTTATGTTTTATTTATAACGATGAGTCTTGCGAATGTAAGGGGTTAACGGTCTTGGTAATCAATTGCAACAATCAACACAGGTTTACTACAATTGTTTCATAATTGGACAAAGCGATACATTGTTTCAGCTAGCACACACGAATATAATGTGCTGCTCATTTAACATTATTTTTTGCTTTTGATCCTTGCATTGAATTGCACAGCCCGAGCTGTCTGTTTGCATATTATATACTTTGCCTAAACCAGTGTTTTTCAACCAGTGTGCCGTGAGAGATACTCAGGTGTGCCGCGGCAGACTGACAACAGTGCGGGGGTGTTTGTGAATGAATGTCAATATGTCATGTATAGTTTGTAGGAGGCATGGCATCACAGTACAGTGTGTGTGTGTGTATATATATATATATATATATATATATATATCCTGTATTAGGCTACAATGTGTGATTTTGTAAAATTTTGGGACGGTGGTGTGCCACAGGATTTTTTAATGTAAAAAAGTGTGCCATGGCAAAAAAAAGGTTGCAAATCACTGGCCTAAACCATTATGGTTACTTGTTAAATTAATTAAGTGTATTTAGTTTTTAGATGACACCGGTGTCAAAGAAATTTTAAAATATTGAGTATTGTTTTTTGTGTTCTTTAATTTTAGAGTATTAAAAATTTGCTTATTTAAATCAGAGGCTTGAATTCTCTTGTTTAGAAGTGGTTTATTTTTTACTTTTTATTATAAATATTACTGACAGCCAGCCGTTGCAGGCGCCTCCCACAATCTTTTGGTGTTGTTTGTTCTTGTATGAATTTCACACTGTGTGAGGAGTGTGAACAGTGGGTGTGGCCAGTGCTGTTTAGACTTAGCTCCTAGATAAATCTACAAAATTCTTTATAGACTAATTTAGAAATTGTCTTTTCTTGAAGTCTAAAGATATCTTTGGAGGCAGGTTTTTGTAATCTCTGCTCCATTTTGTTTAAAGTAAAAACATTCTTCTTTTGTTCTCTCAGGTGTTCCTTTTTTATTCTATGCGTATACATATAAGTCTACATTTTCCATCTTTACGTTCTTTCTTATTATTAATAAAAAAAAAATTCAATTCAATTATAAAAAATTAAAAATTTAAATCCATTTCATATATCTAAAATAAAAAACACTAAATATTAAAAATTATTAAAAAACCAAGGTGCTTGAACTCTCCTGCCTGCACTTCTAGTTCACTTTTCACTTTAAATATTATAATTATAATTTAGACTAATGTTAAAAAAAAAATATAAAATTCTTTGTAAGCAAAATTTGATCAACAATCAGAAAACTAATATTTGATCTAAAAAATCACAAATTAATATTTTAAGAATAAAAATTTATTTTATTTCATTTTCTTTAGGGGCTCTCAAATTCTTCATACAGGGATTTATTATACTAGACTACTCAGATCTAGCTCACTATTCAAACCCAAGGAGTGTAATGTCCCAAAATTATAAATGAATTCTGCCTCTTGTCGTAGGAGTTATTTCTCCATATCGCCTCTCCTTCCATCTGGGAATAACATTTTAATACCCCAAAATTTCATACAGTTAACCTTTCCCTGATGTACTTCATGGAAATGTTTATATAGTGCCGTATCTTTTCTATGATGCTCAATGCTTAAAATATGCTCTCTAATCCTGTCCCTGAGTTTTCTACTTGTTTGACCAAAGTATAACAAATTACATTCACATTTTATGGCATATATTACATTTTCATCTGAGCAGCGAATTATTCCATTATTTTTAAATATTTTTCCTGTTTTTTGTGATTTCTGACTTTTTAGTTTATTGCTGAATTTGCATGATTTACAAGAGTTACAGGGAAAAAAACCTATTTTATTTCCCTCTAAGTCTCTAATTCCTTTGCGAAACATTGATATATTTTTCTTTTTCTATTCACTCGGTGCTAATAGATTTTTAGAATTTTGTACTTTCTTATATATAAATCTGGGATTTCTACCTAGATTAGGGCCTAGTAGGGGATCCTTTAGCAAAAGGTGCCAATGTTTATTTATCACTTTTTTAAATAGTTTGTATTGTGAAGAATGGGTAGCTTTATTGGTATATTCATTTCACTTGTAAAATAATTCTTATTTTTATTACTTAATCCCTTGTTCCTCTTTCTTAATAAACTTTGTTTATCTACTTTTTTAATTTTTAGATTGTCCTTCATATTCCTCTATTTTCATGCAATTTTCCTTAATCTTAGCAATTGTCCATTTGGTATATTCTTCTTCCATGTATCAAGATGGCAACTATTAGAATCTATATAATTATTTGTGCCCACATTTTTAAAGAAAGTCCTAGTCTCAATCTGTCCATCTATTATGTAGAAAACTCAGGGACAGGAGAAGAGAGCATATTTTAAGTATTGAGCATCATAGAAAAGATATGGCACTATATAAACATTTCCATGAAGTACATCAGGAAAAGGTTAGCTGTATGAAATTTTGGGGTATTAAAAAGGTATTCCCAGATGGAAGGAGAGGCGATATGGAGAAAAAACTCCTACGACAAGAGACAGAATTTATAATTTTGGGACATTACACCCCTTGGTTTTGAATAGTGAGCTAGATCTGAGAAGTCTAGTATAATAAATCTCCGTATGAAGTATTTGAGAGCCCCTGAAGAAAATGAAATAAAATAAATTATTATTCCTAAAATATTAATTTTTTAATTTTTTAGATAAAATATTGGTTTTCTGTTTGTTGATCAAATTTTGCTTACAAAGAATTTTATATATTTTTTGAACATTAGTCTAAATTATAATTATAATATTTATAGTGAAAAGTGAACTAGAAGTGCAGGCAGGAGAGTTCAAGCACTTGTTTTTTTTAATAATTTCTAATAATTTTTAATATTTAGTGTTTTTTATTTTAGATATATGAAATGGATTTTAATTTTAATTTTTTAATTGAATTTTTTTTCTTAATAATAAGAAACAACGTAAAGATGGAAAATGTAGACTTTTATGTATAAGCATAGAATAAAAAAGGAACATCTGAAAGTTACACCTGAGAGAAAAAAAGCAGAATGTTTTTACTTTAAACAAAAGACACAGTATAAGAAGGGGTTAATCTGAACACCTTTATTAAAGAACACCTGAAAGGAACACCTGAGATAAAAAAAGCAGAATGTTTTTACTTTAAACAAAAAACACAGCATAAGAAGGGGTTAATCTGAACACCTTTATTAAGGGAGGAGCAAGCAGGACTAATTATCTTGACAAAGGCTCTGTGGGAGCCGATACATGTGGGTACATGTCTAAAAGCTCCTGTGAGAAAGGATATAATTGAACATCAGTTTGAAAGAGATTGATGTTTAAACAACAAACTTTTGCTCCCATAACCGTTAACCAAATCATTTGATCACACCAGGATTGGATAAAGGTGTACAGGTAAAACGGTAGGAGCATTTTCAAATAAGTGCGCGCACAAAACTACATGCAACAGCTGACCGGTGGAGGTGAAAAGGCTGATATCCAGCTTAAACTAGGAGCTATTAGCCACCAAAGAACGCTGGTGTAAAGAAAGGTAAAAGGTCGTTGCCTGTTGCCTATTAACTTTTAAACACCAGAAAACCAAAAACTGGAAAGTAATTAACTGATGAACCTCTTTTTTTTGTCTGCTTCAACTGTCTTTTGGAATTCAATATTCATATAACTTATGTGGATTTAAAACTTTGCAACGAAATAGCAATTGCGAGTCAAATCCCTATAAAATATTATCTTAGTGAAACACCTATGCACTAGTGAGTGTGAATAAATAGCATTCTTTGTTTCGTAACAAAAAAAGAAAGAAAGGGGTTATAAGTTTGAGTTTTATATATCTGTATATTATATAATGTGTCTAAACCATTATGGTTACTTGTTAAATTAATTAAGTGTATTTAGTTGTTAGATGACACCGGTGTCAAAGAAATTTTAAAATATTGAGTATTGTTTTTTGTGTTCTTTAATTTTAGAGTATTAAAAATTTGCTTATTTAAATCAGAGGCTTGAATTCTCTTGTTTAGAAGTGGTTTATTTTTTACTTTTTATTATAAATATTACTGACAGCCAGCCGTTGCAGGCGCCTCCCACAATCTTTTGGTGTTGTTTGTTCTTGTATGAATTTCACACTGTGTGAGGAGTATGGACAGTGGGTGTGGCCAGTGCTGTTTAGACTTAGCTCCTAGACAAATCTACAAAATTCTTTATAGACTAAGTTAGAAATTGTCTTTTCTTGAAGTCTAAAGATATCTTTGGAGGCAGGTTTTTGTAATCTCTGCTCCATTGTTGTAACATTCGAAGCTGCAATGGATGTAAATCGAATCTGGCAAAAGGTACTCCCCATTTGATGATTCTACCATGAGACTAACTACTTCCATGCATTCAAGCACTGATGGAAGATAAGATTGTTGAAGAAGAACACAGGCCTTCTGCAATTTGAGTCTGTGTTGATCTGTGAGACACACAATATATATGACTAGTACTAAAGCCCGTGTACACAAGTCATTTTTTGCAGTACAGTGGTCCCACCCCTTGCTCTCTCCCCCCTCTCTTTTGCTCTCTTTTCCCCCTCTCTTTTGCTTTCTCTCCCCCCTCTCTTTTGCTTTCTCTCCCCCCTCTCCTTTGCTCTCTCTCTCCCCTCTTTTGCTCTCTCTCTCCCCTCTTTTGCTCTCTCTCTCCCCTCTTTGGCTCTCTCCCTCCCCTCTTTGGCTCTCTCTTCCCCTCTTTTGTTTTCTCCCCCCTCTTTGGCTCTCTCCACCCCCCTCTTTCGCTCTCTCCACCCCCGTCTTTGGCTCTCTCTTCCCCCCTCTTTGGCTCTCTCTCCTCTTTGGCTCTCTTTCCTCTTTGGCTTTCCCCCCCCTTTGGCTCTCCCCCCTCTTTTGCTCTCTCTCTCCTCTTTGGCTCTCTCTCCTCTTTGGCTCTCTCTCCTCTTTGGCTCTCTCTCTCCCCCCTCTTTGGCTCTCCCCCCCCCTTTGGCTCTCTCCCCCCCCTTTGGCTCTCCCCCCCCTTTGGCTTTCTTTCCTTTTTGGCAGTCTCTCCTCTTTGGCTCTCTCTCTCCCCCCTTTTTGGCTCTCCCCCACCCTTTGGTTATCCCCCCCTCTTTGGCCCTTCTCCCCCCCTTTCCCCAATGCGGCGACACCCGCCCGGTCACGCCCCCCGGTCACACCCCCTTTGCGACGCTCCTGTGGGCCATGCTCCCTGACACTTCGCTTCAGCCTTGCTCTGTGCTGAGTGCTGAGTGTCAGGATCCAAATGGCCAGGTATGTTTGTCACATGACTGCATCTGACAAACATACTTGGCCATTTATTATATAGGATGATACCAAAAAAGGAGAGTCTGGTTTGTAAAATTGGATTTTACAACCATGGATTAGAAAGGAACCGAAGAACATTTGTATGTTTCTGAGTGATCTGTACCAGAATGTTGTGTTGTGATTTATTTAGCTCTTACATCAGACAAAAGAGCTCTGAAAACCTTTGTGGCTATTCATGGTGCTGTTGCCAGGCCAAAAAGGAGCACCACCAGGGGCGTATTTTGGCCTAGGCAAACAAGGCACTTGCCTAGGGCAGCAGATTGGAGGGGGGCAGCACATTTTTTGTAGATATATTAATAAGAAGCTTGCAGTTATTTTAGAAGTATTATACAGGTATATAATGGATGATTTTGCCCAAGGAGCTTACATTCTAGAGGGTAAAATAAGAGAGTGCCCATAAAGATAACTCTGAAACTTTAATTTATTCAGCTAGCTATTGTCTTTAGTTCTGTTGGCTTTTAGCACCCAGTATTGTGTTTGGGGAAAAATTATTTCAAGAAATCTTTGTTTGTTTGTTTTTATTTATATTTATATATATATTGCAGCAATAGATAGATATGTGTGTCTGTGTATATATATATATATATATATATATATATATATATATCTGTGTGTGAATGTGCCTGTGCCTGTGTGTATGGTGAACATTTACTTTTGAAATGCCATAAAAAATAAATTAAGGCCAAAAAGGCAAAAATCTTGCGGGGAGGGGGGTAGCAGAATTTTGAGTGCCTAGGGCAGCATAAAACCTACATACGCCACTGAGCACCACAAAATGGTAATACCTGTTAAGTCAAATCTGATTAATTTGTATGATCTCTGTGAATAGTGATATGCAAATAGGAATCTTAATTTTATGGAAGATAAAAATGTACCCTCCTGCACTAAAGTAAGTACAGTAAGAATTCTCTCATTTTGAACGTTTTGAAATCCAAAATAGGCTTTCTTTATTTGCAACAATAAAAAGTTTGGAATAGAACCCTTAATTCTGTTCTTCTAAGTCATAACTTATAAATTATGTGGACATGAGCTGTGTTTACTTGCCCACTGGATCCACAAAACATGTGGATAATTGTATAGATAGATTCAGACTATTAATGGAAAGTAAACATTGACCATTTTTAAATTATCTTTCAATTAAAAAAGCCAGTAAAAAACATAATTTATGCTTACCTGATAAATTCCTTTCTTCTGTAGTGTGATCAGTCCACGGGTCATCATTACTTCTGGGATATTAACTCCTCCCCAACAGGAAGTGCAAGAGGATTCACCCAGCAGAGCTGCATATAGCTCCTCCCCTCTACGTCACTCCCAGTCATTCGACCAAGGACCAACGAGAAAGGAAAAGCCAAGGGTGAAGTGGTGACTGGAGTATAAATTAAAAAATATTACCTGCCTTAAAACAGGGCGGGCCGTGGACTGATCACACTACAGAAGAAAGGAATTTATCAGGTAAGCATAAATTATGTTTTCTTCTGTTAAGTGTGATCAGTCCACGGGTCATCATTACTTCTGGGATACCTATACCAAAGCAAAAGTACACGGATGACGGGAGGGATAGGCAGGCTCTTTATACAGAAGGAACCACTGCCTGAAGAACCTTTCTCCCAAAAATAGCCTCCGATGAAGCAAAAGTGTCAAATTTGTAAAATTTGGAAAAAGTATGAAGCGAAGACCAAGTTGCAGCCTTGCAAATCTGTTCAACAGAGGCCTCATTCTTAAAGGCCCAAGTAGAAGCCACAGCTCTAGTGGAATGAGCTGTAATCCTTTCAGGAGGCTGCTGTCCAGCAGTCTCATAAGCTAAACGAATTATGCTACGAAGCCAAAAAGAAAGAGAGGTAGCAGAAGCTTTTTGACCTCTCCTCTGCCCAGAGTAAACGACAAACAGAGAAGACGTTTGTCGAAATTCCTTAGTTGCCTGTAAGTAAAATTTTAGAGCACGGACTACATCCAGGTTGTGCAGTAGACGTTCCTTCTTCGAAGAAGGATTTGGGCATAAAGAAGGAACAACAATCTCTTGATTGATATTCCTGTTAGTAACTACCTTAGGTAAGAACCCAGGTTTAGTACGCAGAACTACCTTATCCGAATGAAAAATCAAATAAGGAGAATCACAATGTAAGGCTGATAACTCAGAGACTCTTCGAGCCGAGGAAATAGCCATTAAAAATAGAACTTTCCAAGATAACAACTTTATATCAATGGAATGAAGGGGTTCAAATGGAACGCCCTGTAAAACATTAAGAACAAGGTTTAAACTCCATGGTGGAGCAACCGTTTTAAACACAGGCTTAATCCTGGCCAAAGCCTGACAAAAAGCCTGGACGTCAGGAATTTCTGACAGACGTTTGTGTAACAGAATGGACAGAGCTGAGATCTGTCCCTTTAATGAACTAGCGGATAAACCCTTTTCTAAACCTTCTTGTAGAAAAGACAATATCCTAGGAATCCTAACCTTACTCCAAGAGTAACCTTTGGATTCACACCAATATAGGTATTTACGCCATATCTTATGGTAAATCTTTCTGGTAACAGGTTTCCTAGCCTGTATTAAGGTATCAATAACTGACTCAGAAAACCCACGTCTTGATAAAATCAAGCGTTCAATTTCCAAGCAGTCAGCTTCAGAGAAGTTAGACTTTGATGTTTGAAGGGACCCTGAATCAGAAGGTCCTGTTTCAGAGGTAGAGACCAAGGTGGACAGGATGACATGTCCACCAGATCTGCATACCAAGTCCTGCGTGGCCACGCAGGTGCTATTAGAATCACTGATGCTCTCTCTTGTTTGATTCTGGCAATCAATCGAGGAAGCATCGGGAAGGGTGGAAACACGTAAGCCATCCTGAAGTCCCAAGGTGCTGTCAGGGCATCTATCAGGACTGCTTCTGGATCCCTGGATCTGGACCCGTAACGAGGAAGCTTGGCGTTCTGTCGAGACGCCATGAGATCTATCTCCGGTTTGCCCCAACGTCGAAGTATTTGGGCAAAGACCTCCGGATGAAGTTCCCACTCCCCTGGATGAAAAGTCTGACGACTTAAGAAATCCGCCTCCCAGTTCTCCACTCCCGGGATGTGGATTGCTGACAGGTGGCAAGAGTGAGACTCTGCCCAGCGAATTATCTTTGATACTTCCATCATAGCTAGGGAGCTTCGTGTCCCTCCCTGATGGTTGATGTAAGCTACAGTCGTGATGTTGTCCGACTGAAACCTGATGAAACCCCGCGTTGTCAACTGGGGCCAAGCCAGGAGGGCATTGAGAACTGCTCTCAATTCCAGAATGTTTATTGGCAGGAGACTCTCCTCCTGACTCCATTGTCCCTGAGCTTTCAGAGAATTCCAGACGGCACCCCAACCTAGAAGGCTGGCGTCTGTTGTTACAATTGTCCAGTCTGGTCTGCTGAATGGCATCCCCCTGGACAGATGTGGCCGAGAAAGCCACCAAAGAAGAGAATTTCTGGTCTCTTGATCCAGATTCAGAGAAGGGGATAAGTCTGAGTAATCCCCATTCCACTGACTTAGCATGCACAGTTGCAGTGGTCTGAGGTGTAGGCGAGCAAAGGGTACTATGTCCATTGCCGCTACCATTAAGCCAATTACCTCCATGCATTGAGCCACTGACGGGTGTTGAATGGAATGAAGGGTGCGGCAAGCACTTTGAAGTCTTGTTAACCTGTCCTCTGTCAGGTAAATCTTCATTTTTACAGAATCTATAAGAGTCCCCAGGAAGGGAACTCTTGTGAGTGGAACGAGTGAACTTTTCTTTTCGTTCACCTTCCATCCATGTGACCTTAGAAATGCCAGTACTAACTCTGTATGAGATTTGGCAGTTTGAAAGCTTGAAGCTTGTATCAGTATGTCGTCTAGGTACGGAGCTACTGAAATTCCTCGCGGTCTTAGTACCGCCAGAAGAGTGCCCAGAACCTTTGTGAAGATTCTTGGAGCCGTAGCCAATCCGAATGGAAGAGCTACAAATTGGTAATGCCTGTCTAGAAAGGCAAACCTTAGATACCGGTAATGATTTCTGTGAATCGGTATGTGAAGGTAAGCATCCTTTAAATCCACTGTGGTCATGTACTGACCCTCTTGGATCATGGGCAAAATTGTTCGAATAGTTTCCATCTTGAACGATGGAACTCTTAGAAATTTGTTTAGGATCTTTAAGTCCAGGATTGGTCTGAAAGTTCCCTCTTTTTTGGGAACCACAAACAGATTTGAGTAAAACCCCTGTCCCTGTTCCGATCGTGGAACTGGGTGGATTACTCCCATTAACAAGAGCTCTTGTACGCAGCGTAGAAACGCCTCTTTCTTTGTCTGGATTGTTGACAACCTTGACAGATGAAATCTCTCTCTTGGAGGAGAGGATTTGAAGTCCAGAAGGTATCCCTGAGATATTATTTCTAGCGCCCAGGGATCCTGGACATCTCTTGCCCAAGCCTGGGCGAAGAGAGAAAGCCTGCCCCCCACTAGATCCGATCCCGGATCGGGGGCCCTCAATTCATGACGTTTTAGGGGCAGCAGTAGGTTTCCTGGTTTGCTTGCCCTTGTTCCAGGACTGGTTAGGTTTCCAGCCTTGTCTGTAGCGAGCAACAGCTCCTTCCTGTTTTGGTGCAGAGGAAGTTGATGCTGCTCCTGCTTTGAAATTACGAAAGGAACGAAAATTAGACTGTCTAGTCTTAGTTTTGGCATTGTCCTGAGGCAGGGCATGGCCTTTACCTCCTGTAATGTCAGCGATAATCTCTTTCAACCCGGGCCCGAATAAGGTCTGCCCTTTGAAAGGTATATTAAGCAATTTAGACTTAGAAGTAACATCAGCTGACCAGGATTTTAGCCACAGCGCCCTGCGTGCCTGAATGGCGAATCCTGAATTCTTCGCCGTAAGTTTAGTTAGATGTACTACGGCCTCCGAAATGAATGAATTAGCTAGTTTAAGGACTCTAAGCCTGTCCGTAATGTCGTCCAGAGTAGCTGAACTAATGTTCTCTTCCAGAGACTCAATCCAGAACGCCGCTGCAGCTGTGATCGGCGCAATGCATGCAAGGGGTTGCAATATAAAACCTTGTTGAACAAACATTTTCTTAAGGTAACCCTCTAATTTTTTATCCATTGGATCTGAAAAGGCACAGCTATCCTCCACCGGGATAGTGGTACGCTTAGCTAAAGTAGAAACTGCTCCCTCTACCTTAGGGACCGTTTGCCATAAGTCCCGTGTGGTGGCGTCTATTGGAAACATTTTTCTAAATATCGGAGGGGGTGAGAACGGCACACCGGGTCTATCCCACTCCCTAGAAACAATTTCAGTAATTCTCTTAGGTATAGGAAAAACCTCAGTACTCGTCGGTACCGCAAAATATTTATCCAACCTACACATTTTCTCTGGTATTGCAACTGTGTTACAATCATTCAGAGCCGCTAACACCTCCCCTAGTAATACACGGAGGTTTTCCAGTTTAAATTTAAAATTTGAAATATCTGAATCCAGTCTGTTTGGATCAGAACCGTCACCCACAGAATGAAGTTCTCCGTCCTCATGTTCTGCAACCTGTGACGCAGTATCTGACATGGCCCTAATATTATCAGCGCACTCTGTTCTCACCCCAGAGTGATCACGCTTACCCCTTAGTTCTGGTAATTTAGCCAAAACTTCAGTCATAACAGAAGCCATATCCTGTAATGTGATTTGTAATGGCCGGCCAGATGTACTCGGCGCTACAATATCACGCACCTCCCGAGCGGGAGATGCAGGTACTGGCACGTGAGGCGAGTTAGTCGGCATAACTCTCCCCTCGTTGTTTGGTGAAATTTGTTCAATTTGTACAGATTGACTTTTATTTAAAGTAGCATCAATACAGTTAGTACATAAATTTCTATTGGGCTCCACTTTGGCATTGCAACAAATGACACAGGTATCATCCTCTGAATCAGACATGTTTAACACACTAGCAAATAAACTTGCAACTTGGAATACAATTCAATTAAAAACGTACTGTGCCTTTAAGAAGCACAGAAAATCTATGACAGTTGAAAATTAATAAATTGAAACAGTTATAGCCTCAATCCTTGTAAACAACACAACTTTAGCAAAGGTTTATCCCAATAGCAAAGATAACAAATTCTGAAAGCAGGAAACAATTACAGAATAAACGTTTTTTTTTTTTTTTATCACAATCAACTATAATTCTCACAGCTCTGCTGAGAGAAATTACCTCCCTCAAAATAAGTTTGAAGACCCCTGAGTTCTGTAGAGATGAACCGGATCATGCAGGAAATACAATGAGCTGCTGACTGAAAAAACTGATGCATAGAAAAGGCGCCAAAACCGCCCCTCCCCCTCACACACAGCAGTGAGGGAGAACAGAAACTGACAGAAAAAAAACAGATTTAAGCAACTGCCAAGTGGAAAAATGGTGCCCAAACATTTATTCACTCAGTACCTCAGCAAATGAAAACGATTTTACATTCCAGCAAAAACGTTAAACATAATTTCTAGTTATTAAACAGCTTTATGTACTTCTTACAGTGTAATTCTCTGAAGTGTAAAGTATACATACATGACATTATATCGGTATGGCAGGATTTTCTCATCAATTCCATTGTCAGAAAATAAAAGCTGCTACATACCTCTATGCAGATTCATCTGCCCGCTGTCCCCTGATCTGAAGATTACCTCTCCTCAGATGGCCGAGAAACAGCAATATGATCTTAACTACTCCGGCTAAAATCATAGCAAAAACTCTGGTAGATTCTTCTTCAAACTCTGCCAGAGAGGTAATAACACACTCCGGTGCTATTTTAAAATAACAAACTTTTGATTGAAGATATAAAACTAAGTATAATCACCATAGCCCTCTCACACCTCCTATCTAGTTGTTGGGTGCAAGAGAATGACTGGGAGTGACGTAGAGGGGAGGAGCTATATGCAGCTCTGCTGGGTGAATCCTCTTGCACTTCCTGTTGGGGAGGAGTTAATATCCCAGAAGTAATGATGACCCGTGGACTGATCACAATTAACAGAAGAAAATGTGTTCCGCTGTTTATGTGCATTATAATGCAATGGAATTTCAGGAAATATCATTCTAGCACTTTTTACATTTAAATAACTTTAAATCAACTTGAAAAATGTGAATGTGGCAGTTTTGAAGTAACTACATTTTAGCACAACTTTTAAAATCCAAATGGACAGCTAGACAGACAGATGTTGTGTGTGTGTGTGTGTATATATATAAAGGGGGATAGAGAGAGAGAGAGAGAGAAAGAGCAATATTACAAATCAGCCATATCTATATATAAAAATGAAAAACCTACTTGGACGTATGCTCTGCATGATCGCTCTCTTTTCTGCAGCTGTATTAATAGGGATTAAGCAAAGAAAATATAAATTAGGAAATCTAAGAACATTAAAATATCAATTGTTAAATTATATTAACAATTTAGTTTGCATTGCATATTTCCATAAGCATATAATTTTAAATGCATATCTTATAAATATGACTGTGCCACTATACCACAATTTTACATCAGTCCCTTAAATTCAAAGATGTTGTATAGGGGTGTGAATCTTTTTTCTCTCATATTCTCTTTGTCAAGAATTCATGACAAAGACTCATAGGCACATTGGAGAATGCAGCGTCATTACAACACAAGGAGAGGTGGAAACATACCCAAGACTGTTTATCATGGAAATACCTGAGCTTCAAATATTTACAGTGTAGATATTTCTTCTCATAAAAACGCTTACCAAATTATATAGTGTGTGCAGTTAAGGCAGAGTTGTTGTAAAAAGATAATTACTTTTGTTTTTAAGCTTTTTTTTTCAGCTCAGGATCTCCTCCTCTCTTGTTACTTCCTCACATTCACGTTTAGAGGACTTCTCCAGACTGGCCCCCATCTTGTGCAATTCCCTGCCTCGCTCCATAAGACTCTCCCCTAGTTTTAACAGCTTCAAGCACTCCCTAAAAACTTTACTATTCAGGGATGCATACAACCAACACTAGCCTTTCCTAACGCCATTGCTTTCCCTTTGAATCCCTTAGATTGTAAGCCTATGGGCCCAGCTGTTTACAGATCGCTTCATAAGAGCCGACTACAACAGTGAAACTCTTGGCAGGGCCCTCTACCCACTTGACCCCTACAAAAGCTATCCTGTACACCGACTATGTTTACAGCGCTGCGGAATCTGTTGGCGCTCTACAAATACCTGATAATAATAATAATAATAATTTTTAAAATGTTTGTACCTGTATTTGGAAATAAAGTGGAACCCCTTGTGAAAATATTGGGTTTATTTATTGCTGGGTGCATATCTTAGAACTATTGAAGCACTATTACTGTTATTATTACTATTACACAGCTTATAAGCTTGCTTTGGCATAAAGGGAGTCTGCGTAAAAGCAGACTTGAAGTAAAAAAGTGTGTCATTGTGAACCTCATTTGCATATCGTACCCAGAATCCTTTGCTGCATTGGAAACAATGTAATTCAGAGGTTTTCTGTGGGGGGAAAAAAGTCTTCTGGCCTGTCTAGATTTGTTAATGAACTACACAATGAGTTATTTTTTTTTATATATTATATATATATATATATATATATATATAGTGTATATATATATATATATATATATATAGTATATATATATAGTATATATATATATATATATATAGTGTATATATATATATATATATATATAGTATATATATATATATATAGTATATATATATATATATATATATACTATATATATATATATACTATATATATATATATATATACACTATATATATATATATATATATATATATATATATATATATATATATATATATATATATATATATATATATAAAAAATAACTCATTGTGTAGTTCATTAACAAATCTAGACAGGCCAGAAGACTTTTTATATATAGTATATATATATATATATATATATATATATATATATAGTATATATATATATATATATATATATATATATATATATAGTGTGTATATATATATATACACAGTATATATATATGAATATCTATTTATAAACACTTATATGTGCAGAACATCGGAATGTGAAATATTTACAGTAATTACACAGTATAACACTTTATTAAATATGAAGAAAATGTTTTTCATGTTTTCATAGGACTCCAATGCACTTATATATATGTCTACATATGCATTTGTGTGTTTATTTGCTTATATATGTCTGTAAATACATATATACACATATAAATACATAAATGCATATGTACACATGTACAGATCTTTAGACATGTATACCTGTGTGTGTGTTTTTTTTTAAACACCTGAGACCTCATATCTTTGAGCCTTTCTAACTTTTTTGTTAAATTGTGTTATTATGAGTGTAAGTGCACTTTTTAATGTATTTTTGAAGTGTTTTGTGAGACTTTTTTGTTTTGAGAATCAGTTAACCAGAGCTATAAGGTCACGCTAACCCAACGCGTGTAAACTTGAATTTGGGCTCAAGCGATCATATTTACTTTCAACTTGAAATAGGAGTGGAAAACCAAATACACCCCTTATCATTCACGCTCAACAACGATCCACTCGTAATCCAGCCCTGAGTTGGTTAGAGCACTATTACTATGTTGAACTATTCTTTGTTTCATTTGAAGTTTAGCTTCTGGGATATAAAGAAGAACAACAGTAGATCCTCATCCTCATAGAGCATCTTTAAATTTAAGAGACAGCTGTGAAATTGAAGTATAGTATAGTATACAGTTATATACTATATAGTATAGTAGTACAGTTTCATATTTTTCAAACTTTGTTCAACATTTTTGGTATTTACAACATTGATATTCTAAAAAACATCTTTTCTTCTCGCAAAAAATAGGAATTGCATTAAAGTGACAGTCAACACCTTAGTCATCTTAAAGTCTAAAGATTAAGCTGCAAATAGCCTCCTGGACCTTTTCTATATCATGCAGCAGTAAAAAAGTTTTTTTAAAATTAACTGGTGACATTATGATCTGGGCTGCATCTGAGCACTCTGCTCAATAGCATTGACATTCTGTTATATCCAACTAGTGAGCCGTTTTGTGATTGGACACCCAATGCAGCACATATTGTGATGTCATCAGTGGGTGGAGCTTGGCAGCCATTTCAAAGTGTCCAGAAACAATATTAATTTTAAAATAGCTTCTTTACCGTTCCTTCTGCATGATATAGAAAAGGTGCAGGAGGCTATTTGCAGCTTTATCTAAGGTAAGACTTTAAGATGGATAAGGTGTAGACTATACCTTTAAGTAAAATACATATTGAGAATAGGTAAGCATTTAAGGGTTGATTGCTTTAAATCACAATTAAGGTTGGACATACAGGATGGAAAGATTTCAAAATTATTTACAGTTATCTTTTCTTTGGTAGTTTTTGTCCAGAAAAAAAAAAATCTATTTTGTAACACAATTTTAAAACAATTTATATACGTCACTTCCATACATATTAAAATATAGACAATACATATACAGGCTCATATAGAAAAAATAGATCATTTGTAATTTTTCTTCACAGGCTTAGCACAATATCACACTTTTTTTTGCATTTTTAGCTGTGTAGTACTGTGTCAGCAAGTGTATTAAAAAAAAAGTAAAAAACCTTTTTGCAAGAAAATTAGAAAAATGATGTACAGGTGATACCATTAATAACTAACTAATAGTGGATACAACTGCAAGCTTTTAGGACACTGAGGTCCCGTTGTCAGGCTGTGTAGTTGCAATTATTTATACACTTTGCCCAATTTGCTGAGGCCATATGTTAAAATCATCTTTCTTCCTCTAAATGTGATAAAATAACCCATTAAAAATAAAGTGTTATCATTTTGAAATATAGAATAGTAAACTTAACCCCTGGCTGCAAAGTTGTGTTACTAGAAATTGATTTTCCAACAGTCAATCAATTGTACTCCCATGGCCAATAACCTTCATTGCAAACATTTGTACTTCTTATGTTTTTATTTCTCACAACAACTAATTAGTGAACAACAAATTCAGACAATTAATATACAAAAATGAAATTTATATAACTGCAAACAAACTACCACATTTTAATATTTATTGAAAATAACCTAGGATAAAAGTTTTTGTTTCATAGTGAAGTGCAACTATTTTACAGTGCACACCATTTAGAAAAAGCATGCTACAAAAACACTTGAAACCGCTCTATGGGGCTGATTTATCATCGGTCTGTCTGACATGATCCGCTCAGAGGATCATGTCCGACAGACATCGATGAATGCTGACTTCTTGTGAACTGCTTGTGCAATGCCGCCCCCTGCAGATTCGAAGCCGATCGGCCGCTAGCAGGGTGTGTGTGAATTAATCCGATCATATAGGATCAGGCGGGTTAATGTCCGCATCCTCAGAGCAGACGGACCAGTTAGGGAGCAGCGGTCTTAAAGGGACACTGAACCCAAATTTTTTCTTTCATGATTCAGATAGAGCATGCAATTTTAAGCAACTTTCTAATTTACTCCTATTATCGAATTTTCTTCATGCTCTTTGTATCTTTATTTGAAAAGCAAGAATGTAAGTTTAGATCCCAAACCATTTTTGGTGAACAACCTGAGTTTTCCTTGCTGATTGGACAGAACAAATAAAAAAAGTGGCTGGCTCCTTAGCTTAGATGCCTTCTTTTTCAAATAAAGAAAACACGAGAATGAAGAAAAATTGATAATAGAAGTAAATTAGAAAGCTGCTTAAAATTGCATTTTTGAAGTCCCGCTTGAACGATCTTCATCCAGGCGGCGAAGTCCTCATCCAGGTGGCGAGAAGTCTTCATCCAAGCAGCCTCTTCTATCGTCATCCAGGCGGCGAAATCCTCATCCAGGCGGCCTCTTCTATCTTCATCCCGGTGCCACGGAGCAGGTCCATCCTGAAGACATGCGGCACGGAGCATCCTCTTCACATGGTCGCCGCTGTACACTGAATCATCAATGCAAGGTACACTAATCAAGATGGCGTCCCTTGCATTCCTATTGGCTGATTTGATTTTGGAAATTCAAATCAGCTAATAGGATGAGAGCTACTGAAATCCTATTGGCAGTTCAAAACATCCGGATGTCTTCAGGATGGACCCACTCCATGCCACCGGGATGAAGATAGAAGATGCCACCTGGATGAAGATAGAAGAGGCCGCCCTGGATGAAGACTTCTCGCCGCCTGGATGAGGACTTCTCCGCCTGGATGACGATAGCAGAGGCCGCTTGGATGAAGACTTCTCACTGCCTGGATGAGGACTTCGCCACCTGGATGAAGATCGTTCAAGCGGGAGTTCAAAAACTGTAAATGGATCTTCAAGGTTTTTTTAAGGGTTTTTTTTGGGTGGCGTTTTTCTTAGTTTAGGGTTTGGACTTTTCGTAAACAAACTAAATGTCCTTTTCAGGGCAATGCAAAAGAGCTAAATGCCCTTTTAAGGGCAATGCCCATACAAAGGTTTTTTAGATAGTTTTTTTTATTTTGTGGGTTTGGGGGGTGGGGTTTGTAATGTTAGTGGGGGGTTTTCAGGTAAAAGAGCTGTTTAACTTAGGGCAATGCCCTACAAAAGGCCCTTTTAAGGGATATTGGTAGTTTATTGTAGATTAAGTTTTTTATTTTGGGGTGTTTTTTTTTTTAAAATGGGTATTAGAATAGGAATACTTTTTATTATTTTTTGATAATTTATTTTGTGTAATGTATTTTTTTCATTTGGGTGGGTTTTTGTTTTTAGACTAGAGGTTGGGCATTTCATAAAAGAGCTGAATGCCCTTTTAAGGGCATGAAAAAGAGCTAAATGCCCTTTAAAGGGCAATGCCCATACAAATGCCCATTTCAGGGAAATGGGTAGATTATGTTTTACTTTAGTTTTATTTTGGGGGTGCTTGTTTTGTTTTGTAGCAAAAGAGCTGTTAACTTTAGGGCAATGCCCTACAAAAGGCCCCTTTAAGGGCCCACAAAAGTCCCTTTTAAGGGCCCTTGGTAGTTTATTCTAGATTAGGCTTATTTATTTTGGGGTGTTTTTTTTTTAAATGGTATTATAATTAGTATAATTTTATTGTTTTGGATAATTTTGTTGGTTATTTATTGCAATGATATGTTTTTTTAATTTTAGTAATTTTAGTGTTTGTTATTTTATTTCACAGGTAAGTATTTAGTTTTAAATAGAAATTATTCAGTTAATAATTGTAACTTTAATTTAGCTCTATTTTAATTATGTTAAAATTAGGGGTTGTTAGAGTCAGGGATACGTTAGGGTTAGGTGTTAATATAGTTTAATTTAGGTTGTTGAGAGGTGGGGGGCTGGTGGTTTAGGGGTTAATAGGTTTATTTAGTGGCAGTGATGTGGGAGGTCAAAGGTTTAGGGATTAATAACTATTTAGTGGCGGCGATGTCAGGGAGTGGCGGAATAGGGGTTAATAGATGTATTATAGAGTGGGCGATGTTGGGGTTCAGAGGAATAGGGGTTAATAACTTTAGTATAGTGGCGGCAATGTTGGGTATGGCAGATTAGGGGTTAATAGCTTTATTTAGGTGGCAGCGATATCGGGAGTGGCAGATTAGAGGTTAATAAGTTTATGTAGGTGACAGCGATGTCGGGGGCAGCAAATTATGGGTGTTTAGACGTGAGGTTTATGTTAGAGTGTTAGGATTACACGTAACTTTATTTTTCCCCATAGACATCAATGGGGCTGCGTTACGGAGCTTTTCATTCTGCAATCGCAGGTGTTAGGCTTTTTTCCGACCCACTCTCCCCATTGATGTCTATGGGGAAAGCGTGCACGATCACGTCAAAACAGCGCTTGAATTTTTTGTGGTATGGAGCCTAGAACCAACATATTGCACGCACAAGCCGGCTGTTTGAAAACTTGTAATGACTGCGCTATAGAGGGTTAAATAATGCAACTTTTGTTGCGTTAGTTAATTTCCCTATAGTGCGCATAACTCGTAATCTAGCAGAAAGTAAATTATTTTGTGGCTTAAAGATACATTTTCAAGGCTCCATCCACCTCCATTTGTGAAGAATTTTCTCTTTAGCATTTGTTGGAGATGGACAAAGAGATGATATCATGATAAATTCTATCAGAAGATACCACTTTAGGAAGAAAAGAATAGTTTGTTTTCAAAACAGCTTTGCCCTGATAAAAACTCAGGGAAGGGCAGTGGCAAATGTAGGTTTTGTGCTGCCCTAGGCTCTTAAAATTTTGCGGCCCTCCATCAACCCACCAATAGAGCTCTATGTTTTAGGCCTTTTTTGGCCATAATATATTTTGGTCAGAGTGTAATTTGACTTTTTTTTAATGGAATTTCACCAGGGCTTGCAAAAGACTGGTTGAATTAGCACATATTAACAATGCATGTGTGATCAGTAATAATGTTTATATATACTGTATATATAGGTAGCCCTCAGTTTACGCCGGGGTTAGGTTCAAGGAGGAATGGTTGTAAATCGAAACCGTTGTAAATTGAAACCCAGTTTATAATGTAAGTCAATGGGGAGTGAGGGGGTTAGGTTCCAGGCACCTCTCAAAATTGTCATAAGTAACATCTAAAACATTATTTTTAAAGCTTTGAAATTAAGACTTTAAATGCTAAACAGCATTATAAACCTAATAATATAGATTGTATCATCATCAAACTAAGTTTAATGAACAAAAACATTTGCTAACAGCACCTATTTAAATAATCACACAACAGACTGCATCATCAAACTAAGTTTAATAAACAAAAACGTTTTTTTACTTGCATTTTTCTGCAAACAGTTCTCTGCATTGTTAGCGTGTTAGATAATATTGGGTCTGCACCTATTCTATGCATTTCAATCTGCAGTGATTAATAGGCAGTTAGGCACCCTCACCTCAAGCAGCTGGACAGGAATATAATAGGGAAGTGGCTGCTAAAACTTGTTGCTCGATAGCTAATGTCTGCTCTGTGTACACAGATCAATTTCAGGCTGTTAAGTTGCATAACTTTGCTGCAAAACAAGAGGACAGCTCCACCTACTGGCTATTTTAATTAGTGCACTTTGCTTTCCAAAGCTTTTCAATAGCAGTCACATGACTGAAAAAAGGTTGTTATTCTGAAACGGCATAAATTGAACCGGCGTAAACCGAGGGCCACCTGTATATATATGTAGAAGTGCACTCTCATTTAAAAAAACACATCCACCAGGGTGCCAACAAGAAATTTAAAAAAGAATTGGCAATGCTTAGTCTCAAACCAGAAAAGAAAGGTTTCCCATACCTTGTGATAAATGCATCTGCTAACAGACTTTAGGGCTTGCATTACAATGTCACTTGATCAGAGAATCCATTTGCAGAAACCATGTCGTCAAACTTACAGAGTTGAGGTCTTGATGAAAAAGAGAGACCTTGAGAGAGGTCTTTCCTGAGAATTAGTTATAGGACATTTGTGTAAGATTGCATATCATTTCTTGCGCGGTCATGCCAGAGTAATCAGTATTACAGAAGCCTGTTCTGCTTTTATCCTGGTTATTACTCTAGATGTACATCAGATGGAATGGAAAGGGAATTATTAAAGCATCTTTAAGAGTTGCCTGTGGATCTTAAGATCTTACACAATACTGGAGAAGCTTGTGATTAAAGCATGAATTCATAGTTCTATGAATGGCCTGCTCCCAAAACTCACAATCCGGTTGGATACCTAATAATATAATGACTATTCACCAGGTTGAAGGTAATGATCACTAAGAAAGTCCACAACTGGGATGTGGACTGCTGAAAACATGCAATGATAGCTTTCTGCCCAAGTCAGGATGTGGGCTACCTCTTTCATCACTAAGGCACTTCAGTTGCAGCTTTGGTGAATGACATAAGTGACAATGAAATCTCAGAAATGGCTCCTGTCTTAATAAGGGCCCGCACTGGTGAGCCCTGAAAATTGTGCAGTGTTCTGAGATATTGAATGGTAACATTGCCTCCTGAGAAGACCAAACTCTAGAAGACCAAACTCTAGAAACCCAGGACTGCACCCAACCTGAAAGGAGGTCACCTGAATAAAATATTGGTGAAGTTTCCACTATGTTAGGGATTGCCTTGTCTTGAAGTCTAAGGGGATCTTCTGAGACAGATTGTAATCGCCATTTCACTGTTTTTTAGTTATAGAGGGTGTAAATGGAATCTAGGAAAACGTATGGCATTTGTAGCCTCTACCATGAGACCTACTACTTCCATGCATTGAAGACCTATTAGAAGAGCAGTGAGTTAAAGAAGAGAACAATCCTTCTGCAACTTGAATGAAACCTATCTAGAGAGAATCCTGTACCTGAATGTGATCTTAGGTAAGGCTTTACCGTGATCTTGTAAGCTATCACTACTGACAATAGAGCTCCAAGAACTTTTGCAAAAATTATTGGTGTCATTGCCAGCCCAAAGGGAAGAACCACAAACTGATAAAGCCTGTTTCAGTCAAATCTGATTAATTTGGTATTATCCCTTTGAATACGGTTAAGCAAATAGTTATCTTTTAATTCTATGGATGACATAAATTGACCTTCAAAAAGAAATATAGTATGCATTGTCTGCATTTTAAAAGTCAGAACTTTCAAAAAATGTAATTAGAGTTGAGATCCAAAATACGCATTTTCTTGAACAATTTGAACTCTTGGCTCTGTTCCTCTTAATAGAGGGCCTGCTGCAGACGATTAACGGAGCTCCAGTGTGCACTAAAGCCAATAGCATTAAATTTAAAGAGATAGTGCTTCAATCGAACTGTTTTGTAAAAGTGTCTAAAACTGTGCATAGTGTTAAATGGTGTTTATGTCTATTTTCCCAGGCTATGTGAAACATCTACAGGTTCATAATAGCAGCCGGCGGACTTACCTGTGAGCACTTTCATCTGCTGTGCTCACCTTAGCTTCAGAGGACTGCTTCCAGTAGACGGGTGCATCCAAAGCAGTGCAAACACAGGGCCAAGGTTCTGTAAGGTTATAAGAAGAAACAGCCTACTGTAGACCAAGCGATTTGCGGGCATGTTCACATTTTATCTGGGAGGCCGGTGACATCTCACCTTTTCACTGCCTGACTGAACCTCCTGTCTACACCTCTTTCCTGTAGGTTCTCAGATGAGGAAATGGGTCTCAAATATAAGCACTTCAAGTTTCACCACATACAGAAAATTGACCAAAGGATTATGGGAAAGTGAGAGGGAATAAAAGCTATTTTATGCTGGGTGTTTTACCACCTACTAGTGGACAGAAAATGTATTTTACAGCAAAAATAATTAAAATAAATAATTCATTAATATCACAATGTAGTTTAGTGTGCTTTTAATATCAATTGAAGGCTAGAGAAAAGGAAATTAAATATCCCTCAAAATGGGGGCGGAGCCAACCGCCGAATGGAGCAGACGTTTTTCACATTGAGCTCTAGGACCAAATATTATATTAAGCTGCCCAAAGTGGCATTTTCTCTGAGAAAATAACCAATTCCTACTTTGCCTCACTTGTCTCCATTGTGTACTTATTTTGGTTAACTTAATACAGACTAAAGGGACATAGCTCCACCGCAAAGCTCCTACATGACACAGCTCTGAAGCACTGAAAATTTACAACGCCATCTTAAGCTTCTTTTTCCAGCATGGTAAAGTCATATACTCTCTTATCCTATCGCCACACAACTAGCAGCAGCAGGCAGGCAGTCTGGTAGGAGAAAATCTGGACCTGCAACCGGACTTCTCCTTTCTTTACTTTTAACACACCTGCCTTGCTCAATAAGAAAATTGTGCATTACGCATTCAGAGCAGCTGAACCCCCGTGATCTCCCCCCCCCCCTTCTTTACTGGTATCTAGGCCACAGTCTTATCTACAGAGGATAACCGACAACGATCTCTGCAGTTCTTCTTAGCGGCTACCTCTATACATTTCTCTTACCTCAAGCAAGGACATGGAGCATGAAGAGGAGAGGGAGTCCATCTTACCGCAACACTATGCCAACGTCAAGCAAAGCTTGCTAGCATTAATGAAGTTGGCTAAACAACTGCCGCAAGTATCACTGACAACCCTGCAACATGGAAGTATGGGGACCAACCTTCAGATGGTCAGAAAACGTGCTCTCAGTGAGGATGAAACATCTACTGGCCAAAACCCCTTAGGGGTTGTAAGTGAGTCGCACCACATTACGCTCTCAGACACCGGAACATTGTCTGATAACAGGTCGGGCAATATCCTACCCACAGCTGTACCTAATGTTGGGCCACATACTCCCCTCCCTCAGGGGCTCTTCAGCCGTGCTGCAATGAAAATACCCAGGCAGGACTTCACTGTGTTTGCGGACCTATACAGGTTGTATCGCTATTTCAAGGGGAACTTTTCTGCCCTGCAGTCAGCCCTGAGATGGGTTATGAGACCACCATTGAACTACACTTACAAACTTGCTCGATTTGGTCTAATTCCCACAAAATCTGGAGTGGGTTAAGAGGTCATATACCACATTTGCATTTAGGTGCTGAATTGGACATTATTACCTACCTAGTTTTAATGATCCTTTTTTTTTTTTTTTTTTTTTTAGGCAACAGCATGGTTAAGTTGCACTATGTGACTATATCTTGTTCAGCAGGTTGTTATTTTGACGGAATGCTTTATGATTATCTACTGTTTTTGTTCTCTGTTATTAATGAAGAAGACATTTTAAGCTTTATTTAAGTTTGCTAGATTTGCTCCATAGAGCCCTTTAGGCACTAAAGATAACATATGTTTACACTAAGAACTAACACACTAAAAGAAGAGAACCTGAATTGAAATAATAGCAATGGTTAAAGTAACTATTTCAATCTAGAAAAGATTCCTATACGGTTGCGACTTTACTCATTATAAACTATATCTACCTACACATGCAACTTTATTGATATATATTTCTGATTGCCAACCAGCACTCCACTACTCCAGAAGACCAGTTTATTTAGAGGTAGTCAAAGCACATTTCCTACCAAAGATAGTCCATATAGGGGTATACCTCATATACAGCGCTAGATAACATATCTCAGTCCTCTGCCTTACTCCCAATCCCCCACTTATCTGCTCCTCTAATTTTAATTTTGTTTCCTTCTAACCCTAGATACCAGAAACTTTCACTTGAGCGGCTCTTGCCCGCTGTACTTTCCCCATCTTCCCACCCTATTTATGTAACTAAAATTTAGCATTTATGTTTACATTCCACTGGTCTAGATATGACCTGCATAGTAGTTACCTTAATGCAATACAAAAAAAAAAAAAAAAAGAGGTCCTATATATCCAGGCTCAACATTACTGTGAATGGTTACTCACTGTTGTACCCCAGAGTCCACTTTGTATATCTTACTTAATTGAAATTATTTTATTTTATTTCTAAGAAAGGCCTAGATTATTTCAAGTACATTCCGAACTGTTAACGGGTAGTCAGCTCGAGTAGACCTGGAAATGTTATTCCTTTCAGTTACCAAAGAGTAACATCTGTATAGCTTTTTTTATGCCTTTGTTGTTTACTTTTGTATTTGTCGCACACCTCAATAAAAATCTTTAAAAAAAAAAAAAAAAAATATCCCTCAAAGTTTTTTTTTTTGTTTTTTTTTTACAGTTGGAAGCACAATACGATACCTTTAGCTGGCTTAAATGTGTATTTGACCAACAACAAAATCCAAGGTTCTGATTACTTGTGTTAAATGGCTTGGTTGTTTAAACATATCAGTGTGCACAGTGGCAGAATTTTATTATAAACACAGGGATCAAATTTTTTTTTTTGAAGGTTGAATTTAATGATTTTTTCATCTTCCTTCAACCTCATCTGCTATATTAAAATCTAAGTTCTACTCTGTTAAAAGCATTACTGGGATAAAAAGAAGCTGCACTATAACAAGCTATTGAGCTGCTTCTTCGTTCCTCAGAGTGCGCTTCTCTTGGTGTGTAATTATATGTATATATATATATATATATATATATATATATACACAGGTATACCTCACTTTACAGCGCTTCACTTTACAGCGCTTCGCTAATACAGCGCTTTGTGGAGCGGAAGTTCAACCTCCAAGGATTTTGAAACAGTGCTGTAATCATCATGAGATTGCGAGAAAAGTGACTGGTACCATTTTGTTATGCACAGTTCACTCTGTTTACAGCATTTCAGTGCAAACTGTGTCTCAGTGTTATAGACTGGCAAATTTTACTACAGTCATTGTCACTATTTTACGGTTACAGTATTTATTGAATACTGTACTGTGCTAGTATTAAACTAAACTTAGTGCTATTGCACACTAATATATATATAAGTTCAAACATGTTTTCAAGTTTTTAAATACGCTGGCAAGTGAAAAGAAAGCTAAAACCGCATTGTTTGACTTTAAGGCGGTTTTCACTTTACAGCGGGGTATTATAAGTTGACAGCAATGGGAAGCATTGCGCTCACAAGGGCGTGCTTACATAGGCTCCAATGGTAGCCTCGTTCTCATGCCGTGACACATGGCATACGAACCTCGCGCAGTGAAGGAGGTTTGTAGCGCAGCGATGGCAGCAAAGTGTAAATATATATGTATATTATTAAATACATATATATTTATGTGTTAATATGTGTATATACACATTTATATTTACAGGGAACACACAGTTTCCATAGACCGCAATGTAAAGGTACTTTTCAGTGCTGTTTTTTTTTCTAACACCCCACACGCGCCGCCTTTAACCCTTTCAAACTGCCTAGTGCTGTTTTACATTTAAAAAATGGGGCACTTTTAAAAAATAAACCAGAGATATGATCTCTGGTTAATTTTTTGAGCGCTAATTGCTACCGCAAGCTCGCTGTTTATTTAGTGCATGCCTGCAAACAGGCCTATTTGCGGGTGCACGATAAATTAGTGCTTCACTTGTAATCTAGCCTAAAATGTATTAGCAGAATGTATTAGCATGTACAAGCACATATCCATATATAGTAGGGGTATCCAAATTTAGTCAAGATCTGCCAGTAGTCCAAATTTTGAGATTAATCCTACCATGAAAAAGAAGTAAAATAAGTGCTGCTTCTTTGCAGAAACAACCCGGAAACCATGACATCTGACTCTACTAGTGTAGTGTAGTTTTACGAAAATTAGATCATAAAGTTCAAAAAAGTATGCCAAGTAAACAAGAGAGTCGTACATCCACACCTATTTATATATTCAAATTATTTGGATAATTATAATTTACATATATAATTGAGAATTTCTAATTATTTTCCAAGTCTGCTTTATCTTAAAACCCTTATGCATGGATATGATAAACCAACCTGAAAATGAGCACCCTATAGACCAAGCACCCTTACTTTCTACAGATTCATAAACAACCTTAGATCACAGCTTTAATTTCTTATTATGTTAATTAGGAAGATTAGAAAGATTACATTCTTTTAAGATATTGAAGAGTTTGGGGCTGATTTATTAATGTGAGGGCAGACATGATCCCACATCGATAAATGCAGACAGCATACCATATATCATTGCACAAGCAATTCATGTCAAATGGGGATGTCAATCATCCCGATTGTATCCAATCAGGATGATTGCTGTCCACCACCTCAGAGGTGGCAGACAAGTTAAGGAGCAGTGGGTTTAAGACTGCTGCTTCTTAAATTATGTTTCTGGCAAGGCTGAAGGCTCACGCGGCATACACTGTCCATGCCATCATTTAATCTCAATCAACTTTAAAGGGACAGTCAAGCCAAAATTAAACTTTCATGATTCAGATAGAGCTTGCAATGTTAAACAACTTTAAAATTTACTATCATCCTCATCATCAATTTAGCTTTGTTCACTTGGTATTCTTTGTTGAAAGATAAACCAAGGTAGGCTCATAAACGGATTTCTATGCCATCAAAACAGCCTCTTATCTCAGTGCATTTTGACAGGTTTTCTATACAGCGCAAGTTCCTGTGTGTCATATAGATAGTATTGTGCTCACTCCCGTATATAGATAGTATTGTGCTCACACTGGCTGAAATGCAAGTCTATCACAAGAATTGAAATAAGTGGGCAGTCTGCAGAGTCTTAGATACAAGGTAATCACAGAGGTAAAAAACAAAATTTATGCTTACCTGATACATTTCTTTCTTTTGCGATGTACCGAGTCCACGGTTTCATCCTTACTTGTGGGATATTATCCTTCCTAACAGGAAGTGGCAAAGAGAGCACCCACAGCAGAGCTGTCTATATAGCTCCCCCCTTAACTCCACCCCCCAGTCATTCGACCGAAGGCCAAGGAAGAAAAAGGAGAAACTATAAGGTGCCGAGGTGACTGAAGTTTTCAATAAAAAATACTATCTGTCTTGAATAGACAGGGCGGGCCGTGGACTCGATACATCACAAAAAAAGAAATTTATCAGGTAAGCATACATTTTGTTTTCTTTTGCAAGATGTACCGAGTCCACGGTTTCATCCTTACTTGTGGGATACCAATACCAAAGCTTTAGGACACAGATGATGGGAGGGACAAGACGGGAACCTAACCGGAAGGCACCACTGCTTGCAAAACCTTTCTCCCAAAAATAGCCTCCGAAGAAGCAAAAGTATCAAATTTGTAAAATTTGGAAAAGATATGAAGCGAAGACCAAGTCGCAGCCTTACAAATTTGTTCAACAGAAGCTTCATTTTTAAAAGCCCATGTGGAAGCCACCGCTCTCGTAGAGTGAGCTGTAATTCTTTCAGCATGCTGCTGTCCAGCAGTCTCATAAGCCAAACGGATGATGCTTTTCAGCCAAAAGGAAAGAGAGGTAGCCGTAGCCTTTTGACCTCTACGCTTTCCAGAATAGACAACAAAGAAGATGTTTGACGAAAATCTTTGGTTGCCTGCAAATAAAACTTCAAAGCACGAACCACGTCCAAGTTGTGCAACAGACGTTCCTTCTAGAAGAAGGATTAGGACACAGAGAAGGAACAACAATTTCCTGATTGATATTCCTGTTAGTAACAACCTTAGGGAGGAACCCAGGTTTGGTACGCAAAACCACTTTATCAGCATGAAAAACAAGATAAGGTGAGTCACATTGTAATGAAAATAGTTCCGAAACTCTTCGAGCTGAAGAGATAGCAACTAGAAACAGAACTTTCCAAGATAGAAGCTTAATATCTATGGAATGCATGGGTTCAAACGGAACCACCTGAAGAACTTTAAGAACTAGAATCAGACTCCATCGCGGAGCAACAGGTTTAAACACAGGCTTGATTCTAACTAAAGCCTGACAGAAAGCACGAATGTCTGGGACATCTGCCAGACGCTTGTGCAATAGAATAGACAAAGCCGATATCTGTCCCTTTAAGGAACCAGCTGATAGTCCTTTCTCCAATCCTTCTTGGAGAAAGGACAAAATCCTAGGAATCCTGATCTTACTCCATGAGTAACCTTTGGGTTCGCACCAAAAAAGATATTTACGCCATATCTTATGATAGATTTTCCTGGTGACAGGCTTCCAAGCCTGAATCAAAGTATCTATGACTGACTCAGAGAAACCCCGCTTAGATAAAATCAAGCGTTCAATCTCCAAGCAGTCAGTTGCAGAGAAAGTAGATTTGGATGATTGAACGGACCTTGAATCAAAAGGTCCTGTCTCAGTGGCAGAGTCCACGGTGGCAGAGATGACATGTCCACCAGGTCTGCATACCAAGTCCTGCGTGGCCACGCAGGTGCTATCAAAATCACTGAAGCTCTCTCATGTTTGATTCTGGCAATAAGACGCGGAAGGAGAGGGAATGGTGGAAACACATAAGCCAGGTTGAACGACCAGGGTACTGCTAGAGCATTTATCAGTACTGCCTGAGGATCCCTTGACCTGGATCCGTAACAATAAAGTTTGGCGTTCTGAGGAGACGCCATCAGATCCAATTCTGGTGTGCCCCATAGCTGAACCAGTTGAGCAAACACCTCCGGATGGAGTTCCCACTCCCCCGGATGAAAAGTCTGATGACTTAGAAAATCTGCCTCCCAGTTCTCTACCCCTGGGATATAGATCGCTGATAGATGGCAAGTCTCTGCCCATCGGATTATTCTGGAAACTTCTATCATCGCTAAGGAACTCCTTGTTCCCCCCTGATGATTGATATAAGCCACAGTCGTGATGTTGTCCGACTGAAATCTGATTAATCTGGCCGAAGCCAGCTGAGGCCACGCCTGAAGAGCATTGAATATTGCTCTTAATTCCAGAATATTTATCGGTAGGAGAGCCTCCTCCTGAGTCCACAAACCCTGTGCTTTCAGGGAATTCCAAACTGCCCCCCAGCCCAGTAGGATGGCGTCTGTTGTCACTATAACCCACGCTGGCCTGCGGAAACACATTCCCCGGGACAGGTGATCCTGTGACAACCACCAAAGAAGAGACTCTCTGGTCTCCTGATCCAGATTTATCTGAGGAGATAAATCTGCATAATCCCCATTCCACTGTATGAGCATGCATAGTTGCAGTGGTCTGAGATGTAAGCAAGCATATGGAACTAAGTTCATTGCCGCTACCATTAGTCCGATTACCTCCATACACTGAGCCACTGACGGCCGAGGAATGGAATGAAGAGTTCGGCAGGTGGTCAAAATCTTTGATTTCCTGACCTCCGTCAGAAATATTTTCATGTCCACCGAGTCTATCAGAGTCCCTAGAAATGAAACTCTTGTGAGAGGGGAAAGAGAACTCTTTTTTACGTTCATCTTCCACCCATGAGATCTTAGAAAGGCCAACACTATGTCCATGTGAGAATTGGCTAGTTGGAAATTCGACGCTTGAATTAGGATGTCGTCTAGATAAGGCGCCACCGCTATGCCCCGCGGCCTTAGGACCGCAAGAAGGGACCCTAGCACCTTTGTGAAAATTTTTGGCGCCGTGGCCAACCCGAATGGAAGAGCCACAAACTGGTAATGCTTGTCCAGAAAGGCAAACCTGAGGAATTGGTGATGATCTTTGTGGATAGGAATGTGTAGATACGAATCCTTTAAGTCCACGGTGGTCATATATTGACCTTCCTGGATCATTGGTAAAATAGTCCGAATGGTCTCCATCTTGAACGATGGGACTCTTAGGAATTGGTTTAAGATCTTGAGAGCTAGAATTGGTCTGAAGGTTCCCTCTTTTTTGGGAACCACAAAGAGATTGGAGTAGAACCCCTGCCCCTGTTCTGTTTTCAGAACTGGGCAGATCACTCCCAAGGTAAATAGATCTTCTACACAGCGTAAGAACGCCTCTCTTTTTGTCTGGCAATTGAGAAAGATAGAATCTCCCCCTTGGAGGAGAATCTTTGAAATCTAGAAGATACCCCTGGGTTAAAATTTCTACAGCCCAGGAGTCCTGAATGTCTCTTGTCCAAGCCTGAGCAAAGAGAGAGAGTCTGCCCCCTACTAGATCTGGTCCCGGATTGGGGGCTACCCCTTCATGCTGTCTTGGTGGCAGCAGCAGGCTTCTTGGCCTGTTTACCCTTGTTCCACGCCTGGTTAGGTCTCCAGACTGGCCTGGATTGAGCAAAGTTCCCCTCTTGCTTTGCAGCAGGGGAAGAGGAAGCGGGACCCTTGAAGTTTCGAAAGGAACAAAAATTATTTTGTTTGGTCCTCATCTTATTTGACTTATCCTGAGGAAGGGCATGAATCTTCCCTCCAGTGATATCTGAAATGATCTCTTTCAGTTCAGGCCTGAATAGGGTCTTACCCTTGAAAGGGATGGTCAAAAGATTAGATTTTGACGACACATAAGCCGACCAGGACTTAAGCCATAACGCTCTACGCGCTAAAATGGCAAAACCTGAATTCTTTGCCGCTAATTTATCCAGATAAAAAGCAGCGTCTATAATGAAATAATTAGCTAGCTTAAGAGCCCTAATTCTATCCAGAATATCATCTAAAGGGGTCTCCACCTGAAGAGCCTCTTCCAGAGCCTCAAACCAAAAGGCAGCTGCAATGGTTACAGGAACAATGCACGCTATAGGCTGGAGAAGAAAACCCTGATGAACAGAGTAGAAATAGCTCCCTCCACCTTAGGGACCATCTGCCACGAGTCCCGTATGGTGTCAGATATGGGAAACATCTTCTTAAAAACAGGAGTGGGAGCAAACGGAATACCTGGTCTATCCCACTCCTTAGTAACAATGTCCAAAATCCTCTTAGGGACCAGAAAAACATCAGTGTAAACAGGAACCTCTAAATATTTGTCCATTTTACACAATTTCTCTGGAACTACAATAGGGTCGCAATCATCCAGAGTCGCTAAAACCTCCCTGAGCAATAAGCGGAGGTGTTCTAGCTTAAATTTAAATGCTGTCATATCTGAATCTGTCTGAGGGAACATCTTTCCTGAATCAGAAATCTCTCCCTCAGATAGCAAATCCCTCATCCCCATCTCTGAACATTGTGAGGGTACATCGGATACGGCTACTAAAGCGTCAGAAGGCTCAGCATTTGTTCTTAACCCAGAGCTACTGCGCTTCCCTTGCAACCTAGGCAGTTTAGATAAAAACCTCTGTGAGGGTAGTATTCATAACTGAGGCCATATCTTGCAAGGTGAAAGAATTAGACGCACTAGAGGTACTTGGCGTCACTTGTGCGGGCGTTACTGGTTGTGACACTTGGGGAGAACTAGATGGCAAAACCTGATTTCCTTCTGTCTGAGAATCATCCAGTGCCAAACTCTTATAAGTCAAAATATGCTGTTTGCAATTTATAGACATATCAGTACATGTGGGACACTTTCTAAGAGGGGGTTCCACAATGGCTTCTAAACATATTGAGCAATGAGTTTCCTCAATGTCAGACATGTTGAACAGGCTAGTAATGAGACAAGCAAGCTTGGAAAACACATTATTCAATGAAAAAACAACAATGATAAAAAAACAGTACTGTGCCTTTAAGAGAAAAAAAGGCATACACAAACTGCAGAACTGCTTAAAATTTCCTCAAATTTTCCGATTTTTTTACAGTAGAATCAATAAGCTTTAATAAGATTGCACCACAAGCAATTTAAACAATTAACCCCCAAATATGGAAACCGGATTGACAAAGTGCCAAAAAAACGGTAAAACCCCTGTCAGCACCTTGCCACAGCTTTGCTGTGGCGCCTTCCTGCCCTTAGGGATTGGTAATGTGGGGATAAAGCTTCGATTTGGCCCAAGAAGTTCACCAGGACCCTCCGGTGTTGTAGATTGCTGCTTGTCTAGAGAAAACAACTGTGCAACTGAGGCGCGAAAATAGGCCCCGCCCATCTCACTCGATGTTACTAAGGCCTTCAAAAAAACATACCAAGCGTTTTTACAGCCATGTGGGTTCTAAAAACCCCAAAAAGCCAAGTGTACCCTCAATACAGTTGTCCCTTAAAGTATTGTTAACAGCACTCCCAGAACACACAACCGTTTGCTATATATCATTCAAACTGAGTGTCAACTATAAGTTCAGCCCTTTATGCAAGCTTAGTAATGCCCCTATACGTCTTGGATTACTGCTTACCCTTCCCCTCATGGGGATACTGTCAGCCTTTCTGAAATATCACAGTCTCTCCAGAAAAAATGACTGAACATACCTCATTGCTGTATAGCAAGAAACCGTTCCTCACACTGAAGTTTTCCTGTACTCCTCAGCTTCTGTGGGAACAGCAGTGGACCTTAGTTACAAATGCTAAGGTCATCATCCTATAGGCAGAAATCTTCATCCATCTCCTGCCTGAGAGTAAATAGTACACACCGGTACCATTTAAAATTAACAAACTCTTGCTTGAAGAAAAATAAAAACTAACTAGCCGGCAAAGAGAATGACTGGGGGGTGGAGTTAAGGGGGGAGCTATATAGACAGCTCTGCTGTGGGTGCTCTCTTTGCCACTTCCTGTTAGGAAGGATAATATCCCACAAGTAAGGATGAAACCGTGGACTCGGTACATCGCAAAAGAAAGAAATGTATCAGGTAAGCATAAATTTTGTTTTTTACCTTTGTGATTACCTTGTATCTAAGACTCTGCAGACTGCCCACTTATTTTAGTTCTTGTGATAGACTTGCATTTCAGCCAGTGTGAGCACAATACTATCTATATACGGGAGTGAGCACAATACTATCTATATGACACACAGGAACTTGCGCTGTATAGACTGTCCCTTTAAGCATCCAAAGAGAAAAGGGGTTTTCCTCATATAAATAAGGGCCTTTCGGTATAGTTATGTAACTTTGATCTGCACATAGGGGGCTCCCATGAGCCTCTATGCAAAAATATGGACATTTATTCACACCAGGTGATCACTATTACTTCAGTGATCACCTGGATATTAAAACTTATATAGGAGCTTTATTTTAAAGAGGGGGTAAGGGGCTTTAAAAAAATAAGTGGTCTTGGGGTATCTAGGCCTTTTTGATTGTCTGTTTTAAAGTTATACAGTGGGGAAAAAAAAGTATTTAGTCAGCCACCAATTGTGCAAGTTCTCCCACTTAAGAAGATGAGAGAGGCCTGTAATTTTCATCATAGGTATACCTCAACTATGAGAGACAAAATGTGGAAACAAATCCAGACAATCACATTGTCTGATTTGGAAAGAATTTATTTGCAAATTATGGTGGAACATAAGTATTTGGTCACCTACAAACAAGCAAGATTTCTGGTTCTCACATACCTGTATCTTCTTCTTTAAGAGGCTCCTCTGTCCTCCACTCATTACCTGTATTAATGGCACCTGTTTGAACTTGTTATCAGTATAAAAGACACCTGTCCACAACCTCAAACAGTCACACTCCAAACTCCACTATGGTGAAGACCAAAGAGCTGTCGAAAGACACCAGAAACAAAATTGTTGACCTGCACCAGGCTGGGAAGACTGAATCTGCAATAGGCAAGCAGCTTGGTGTGAAGAAATCAACTGTGGGAGCAATAATTAGAAAATGGAAGACATACAAGACCACTGATAATCTCCCTTGATCTGGGGCTCCATGCAAGATCTCACCCCGTGGGGGCAAAATGATCACAAGAACGGTGAGCAAACATCCCAGAACCACACGGGGGGACCTTGTGAATGACCTGCAGAGAGCTGGAGCAACGTAACAAAGGCTACCATCAGTAACACACTACGCTGCCAAGGACTCAGATCCTGCAGTGCCAGATGTGTCCCCCTGCTTAAGCCAGTACATGTCCGGGCCCGTCTGCTAGAAAGCATTTGGATGATCCAGAAGCGGGTTGGGAGAATGTCATATGGTCAGATGAAACCAAAGTAGAACTGTTTGGTAGAAACACAACTTGTCATGTTTGGAGGAGAGAGAACACCATACCTACTGTGAAGCATGGGGGTGGCAACATCATGCTTTGGGGCTGTTTCTCAGCAAAGGGAACAGGACGACTGATCCATGTACATGAAAGAATGAATGGGGCCATGTATCGTGAGATTTTGAGTGCAAACCTCCTTCCATCGGCAAGGGCATTGAAGATGAAACGTGGCTGGGTCTTTCAGCATGACAATGATCCCAAACACACTGCCCGGGCAACAAAGGAGTGGCTTAGTAAGAAGCATTTTAAAGTCCTGGAGTGGCCTAGCCAGTCTCCAGATCTCAACCCCATAGAAAACCTTTGGAGGGAGTTGAAAGTCTGTGTTGCCCAGCGACAGCCCCAAAACATCACTGCTCTAAAGGAGGTCTGCATGCAGGAATGGGCCAACATACCAGCAACAGTGTGTGACAACCTTGTGAAGACTTACAGAAAACGTTTGACCTCTGTCATTGCCAACAAAGGATGTATAACAAAGTATTGAGATGAACTTTTGATATTGACCAAATACTTATTTTCCACCATAATGTGCAAATAAATTCTTTCCAAATCAGACAATGTGATTGTCTGGATTTGTTTCCATATTTTGTCTCTCATAGTTGAGGTATACCTATGATGGAAATTACAGGCCTCTCTCATTGTCTTAAGTGGGAGAACTTGCACAATTGGTGGCTGACTAAATACTTTTTTCCCCACTGTATATGTGTTAAATACATTAAAACAGGTGTATTTTTACTTTTTTTTTAAAAAAATGTGCTTAAACTTTAACAAGCAAACCAATTAGCTTTCAAATTATGGGTCTGGCTTAAGGTAGCTAGGATTGAGGGGTCTGAATGCCAACCCATCCAGCTTCTTTAAGCCCAGTGGTCCTTCCCAGCACCTCTGGGTTCCTAGGGCTTTGTGCATGGGAGAGCTGCGATGAGCTTTAAAAGAGCCCACCCGGATGACGACATGTGGTTGTCATCCATGCTAAATACATTTTGAAATTGACTACCAGGGGTTAATCTGTGTCTTACATTTTTCAGATATATAGCAAAGACTTGATGACTACAATTTTCCTAAAACGAAAAGGCCTTATGGTCCATGTCACTTCTTTGGAATCCATTGCTTTGCTTTCTGATAATACTATGCATATCCTAGTACCGTTATACACATTGATACAATGTCCTAGATTCCTAGATGCTTCAGAATTTTTCATGGGACCTTGTTGGAAACACACTTGCAGAATAGTTTATGCACATGTATTTAACTGTAAATTATTTACATTTCTATTTTGTTATTTTAGTGTATCTCTGTGTATAACAGAAGATGGCTCAAGGGATGACAGTGGGCATTCCAAGGCATTTTAGAGGTGTGGTCAGAATTTTTTTCCATAGGTCCAACATACAGACTATACTGCCCCTGTAAAGAATTTCATCTCTCATTAGTATCTTGCTATTTCAAAGCTGATGATTTTGTCTCACTTTTTATTTATTTTATTTTTCATTTCTCACCAGCTTTCAAGTTTTTTTTTTTTTTTTTGCATACGTAAGAATGGACTGTAGTAAAATAGTACATGAGGATAAAAGAGAGAAGTCCATCATTGTCAGGGTGCCAGGAATCAGACTGAGACGAGAAGTGCAAAAATAATCACACCTTTATTAATAGCAAAAAATAATAAAAAGTCCACAAGTCAAATAACAAGCCAGGAGTCAAAACCAGAGCTGGTAGCCAGACGAGCCGAGTCAGGAGCCAAAGCGAATAGTCAGACGAGCCGGAATCAGGAATAAGGAAAACAGCAGAGTCAGGAACAAGCCAGGGATCAGGAACCAGGAAGGACGTCAGGAAGCCAGGTAAAACACAGGAGCTCTCACAAACAGGTCTGAGACAACGCAAAGGCAAAGCATACTGAACAGAGGCCCTTTAAATAATAAGTGATGACATCACAATTCTGAGACTGCATCCTGTCTCACATGGATGATGCACAACAGTCTGGCCATAAAAGGAAGTGCAGGCAATGAGCAGCATCCCCCACAATGCACCAAGTTAGGAAGAGAGGTGAGTAAAATGGATGCCAGCAGCACATGGCAAACACAACAGGGAAAAAACCCTGACAGTACCCTCCCTTCAACGACCCCTCCCCCGCGGGAGGACAAAAGGCTTATTGGGGAAACAGGCATGGAAGGCACGGAGGAGGGCAGGACCATGAACATCAGAGGAGGGAACCCAAGAACGCTCCTGCGGACCATAGCCCCTCCAGTGAACCAAATACTGTACACGGCCCCTGGACATACAAGAGTCAATAATGCTGCTGACCTCATACACCTCATGGTTGTCAACAAGGATAGGACTGGGATGAGGCAACACAGTGGTAAATCGATTACAAACCAATAGTTTCAAGAGGGAGACATGAAAAACATTGGAGATGCGCATAGCAGGAACAAGGTCAAGAGCGTAAGCCACAGGATTAACCTGTCGGAGTATTCGAAAAGGACCAACATAACCGGGAGCCAATTTATTGGAAGGCACACAAAGGTTCAAGTTGCAGGAGGACAGCCAAACTCTCTCACCAACCTGGTAGGAAGGTGCAGGGAGACGCCTACGATCAGCCTGGAACTTTTGGCGCTGCATAGAATGATGAAGGCAATCCTTAATCTGCACCCACGTGGAACGGAGTTGCCGGAGATGCTCCTCCAAAGCCGTAATACCCTGAGACATGAATGAATCGGGCAACAAGGATGGTTGAAACCCATAATTCGCCATGAATGGGGATAACTTGGAGGAAGCATTAATAGCACTATTACGAGCAAACTCTGCCCAAGGTAACAGTTCAGACCAATTATTGTGGTGATCTGAGACATAGCAACGGAGGAACTGTTCCAGAGCTTGATTAGACCGTTCCGAAGCCCCATTGGTTTGAGGGTGATATGCCGAGGAGAAGGAAAGCTGGATCCCCATTTGAGCACAAAAGGAACGCCAAAATCTGGAGACAAACTGGCTACCCCGGTCCGACACTATCTCCTTGGGTAACCCATGTAAACGGAAGACCTCCCGGGCAAAAATGGAAGCAAGCTCCTGAGCGGTAGGCAGCTACATCAAGGGAATGCAACGTAACATTTTAGAAAAACGGTCAACCACCATAGGGATAACAGTATTGCCATTGGAAACAGGGAGCTCGACAATGAAGTCCATGGAAAGATGTGTCCGAGGAAGCTCACCATTAGCAATAGGTTCAAGAAGACCCACAGGAAGACGTCGAGGAGTCTTATTCTGTACACAAACTGAGCAGGAGGCAACATACGCAGCAACATCAGAACGAAGACCTGGCCACTAGAATTGTCGAGTGACAGACCAAATCATTTGGTTCTTGCCTGGGTGACCTGCGGCTTTAGGATAGTGGTAAGTGTACAAAAGTTTAGTTCGAATATTCTCAGGAACAAAACACTTACCACTAGGTTTCTCAGGAGGTGAATTGGTTTGTGCAGCCAGGATCTCCTCCCTCAAAGGAGAAGTCAAATTAGTACGTATGGTAGCCAAAATATGGTCAGGAGGTATAACAGGAGTAGGTACAGACTCCTCCTTCGACAGAGGCGAAAATTGTCGAGAGAGGGCATCAGCCCTAACATTCTTACTACCAGGCAGGTAGGAGACCACATAATTAAACCGAGACAAAAATAGCACCCATCTGGCCTGTCGGGGCGACAAACGTTTTGCTTCAGATAGATAAGTTAAATTCTTGTGGTCAGTAACAATGAGCACTGGCATGCTAGTACGCTTGAGAAGATGCCTCCATTCCTTAAGTGCCAAAATTATAGACAGTAATTCCCTGTCGCCAATTTCATAATTGCATTCCACTGGAGACAATTTCCTAGAGAAGAAACCACACGGATGCAAAGAACCGTCAGGAGTAGGACGTTGAGACAAGAGGGCACCTACTCCAGTCTTAGACACATCAACCTCAAGAACGAAAGGCAGGACAGCGTTAGGATGAGCCAGAACTGGAGCGGCAGCAAAGGCAGTCTTAAGACTATCAAAGGCCTTAATGGCAGTAGGCGACCAATGGAGTGGATCATTCTCTTTACGGGTCATGTCTGTGATAGGTTTGACAAAGGAAGAAAAGTTTTTAATAAACTTTCTATAGTAATTGGCGAACCCCAAAAAACGTTGAATAGACCGAAGACCAACTGGGCGAGACCACTGCAGAACTGCAAATAACTTGTCAGGATCCATGGAGAACCCTGCAACGGAGATAACATAACCTAGGAAGGTTACTTGAGTCTGATGCAACTCACATTTCTCGAGTTTACAAAACAAGCCGTTCTCACGTAGTCTCTGAAGTACCCGTGTAACATCAGAACGATGAGCCTCAAGTGTGGGTGAGTATATGAGGATGTCGTCTAAGTAAACCACAACACACTGTTGCAACATATCTCGTAGGACATCATTAATAAATTCCTGGAAAACAGCAGGAGCATTACCTAGGCCAAAGGGCATTACAAGATACTCATAATGCCCGCTCCTGGTGTTAAATGCTGTTTTCCATTCGTGGCCCTCCATAATCCTTACGAGATTGTACGCTCCTCTCAAATCAAGTTTAGTAAAGACTGTAGCTCCATTGAGGTGGTCAAAGAGTTCCGTAATAAGCGGCATAGGGTAAGCATTCTTAATGGTAAGACGATTAAGACCCCTATAATTGATACATGGTCTTAACTCGCCACCCTTTTTCTTCACAAACAAGAAGCCAGCCCCTGCAGGAGAGCAGGATTTGCAGATGATCCCCCACGACAGAGCATCGGCAACATACTACTCCATAGCACAATTCTCTGCAACAGACAGAGGGTACACCCGGCCTCGAGGAGGAATGGCTCCGGGTTGCAGGTCTATGGCACAATCGTAAGACCGGTGAGGAGGCAACGTATGGGCACGCACCTTGTCAAACATGTCTAGGAACTCTCAGTACTCCTCTGGCAATTGAGATACTGAAGAAGTGCACAAGACTTTAACTGGTTTCCGAAGACAAGTGGAAATACATTGCGGGGACCACGACAAAATTTCGGACCTGTGCCAGTCGAGAGCTTTTGGAGCCAGGGAGAGTTTTAGAGCCAGGGATAACCCAGAACAACCGTAAAATGCAGAGAGTTTATCACCTGGAACTGGAGGGTTTCAAAATGGAGAGCCCCAACAGCCATGGACAACGGAGCAAAACAGGAATGGAGTGCTTTGATACAAAAGCACTGTCAATGAAATAACCCGCAGCACTGGAGTCAACAAGAGCCTGAGTGACTATGGAGGAGTCCACCCAGGAAAGGACAACCGTGACCAAAGGTTTCTCCTTAAGTGGTTCCGGGGACGAGGATAAACCACCCAAGGTCTGCCCCCGACAGGACCTTAGGTGTGAGCGTTTCCCGGCTGTGTAGGACAAGACTTCAAAAGGTGGCCCTGTAACCCACAATAGAGGCAGAGCCCCTCCCTCCTCCTAAAGTCCCTCTCCGCCGCGAAAAGACGCGTAAATCCCAGCTGCATCGGCTCAGCAGTACCTGGTTACTCGGGACCAGGAGGCATAGAAGAGAGGGAGGCATGGGTGGGAACGAACACGTAGGAGACAATGGAACAGGAGGCTTCCGCAAGCACTCCTTGAAAGAGGGCCTCTCTCCGAGTCTGATGTCAATTAAGATAAAAAAAGACACCAATGCCTCGAGATCCTCTGGTAAATCTCTGGCAGCAACTTCGTCTTTGATCGCATCAGAGAGCCCATGAAAGAAGGGGGCAACAAGAGCTTCATTGTTCCAACCTACCTCTGCGGCAAGCGTACGGAACTCAATAGCATACTGAGCAACAGATCTTGTACCTTGCTGAATGGACATGAGTCATTTAGCAGCAGAGGAGGAGCGAGCCGGAACATCAAATACCCTTCGAAAGGAGGCCACAAATTCAGGGTAATTTGAAATCACAGGTTTATTAGTCTCCCACAAGGGATTAGCCCAGGCAAGAGCTGTGTCAGAGAGTAACGAGATGAGAAATCCCACCTTAGCTCTGTCAGAGGGAAACGCCTGAGGTAAAATCTCAAAGTAAATGCCCACCTGGTTCAAAAACCCTCTGCACTGAATAGGATCGTCTCCATATCGCTGAGGTAGAGGTGCAGAACCGGACATGCTCCTGGTAGGCATAGGTGCAGCAGCGGAAACAGGAGCAGCCATAACTTGCGGGACACTTTGGTCCAAATGTTCAGTGCGAGTCAGCAGGGTTTGCACGGCTAGTGCAAATTGATCCAAGCGGTGATCCTGTTCATCCATCCTGGAAATGATGGCAGATAAAGGTGGATTATTAGCACCATCAGGATTCATGGCCCTTGCGTAATGTCAGGGTGCCAGGAATCAGACTGAGACGAGAAGTGCAAAAATAATCACACCTTTATTAATAGCAAAAAATAATAAAAAGTCCACAAGTCAAATAACAAGTCAGGAGTCAAAACCAGAGCTGGTAGTCAGACGAACTGAGTCAGGAGCCAAAACGAATAGTCAGACGAGCCAGAATCAGGAACAAGGAAAACAGCAGAGTCAGGAACAAGCCAGGGATCAGGAACCAGGAAGGACATCAGGCAGCCAGGTAAAACACAGGAGCTCTCACAAACAGGTTTGAGACAACGCAAGGGCAAAGCATACTGAACAGTGGTGCCACTTTTTGAAAAGAGAAGCAGGGATGATTCAGGAAGCTATAGACCAGTAAGTTTGACATCAATATTGGGGAAAATACTTGAAGGGATTAAAAAAGATTATATTTATATATTTGTGTAAAAAAAGATTGAGTTTAAATCAGCATGTTTTGTTGAGAAATAGATTGTGTTAAATATTGATACAAGGGAGGAAAGCATAATTCAGTCTCTATATAAATCCATGTTAAGACTGCTGTTTGAGTATGGAATGCAGATCGGGGGACCAATTGCTGAAAAATACATTGCAGAATTAGAAAAAGTTGAGGGAAGGGCAACTAAATTGATAAGGGGAATGGAGAATTTAGATTATGGGGAGAGTTTAGCCAAACCTGATATGTTTTCTCTCAAAAAAAGTGCTTGAGAGGTTAAATTATTACTTTTTTGAAATATATTAAAGGCCCATATACAAAGTAGCCAGAAGCACTGTTTATTCCAAGGCTAGAGGAAAGGAAATTAATTCTCCAGTGATATTTAAAATTTTACATATTTACAACAGATTAACCTATCTGTTCTATTATGTTTGAACTGACAATCCCCCCCCTTCCCTTGTTTAAAAAATTATCTAAATGTGCTTACCATCCTCTCCCCCAACACACCTGCAATATTTTGAGTTCCACTTGTAATCTAGCCCTTAGTTTTGAAACTCTTCCAAAATATTAATGAATAGAAGATAACACTGAGTGCAGACCACAGAGGAGGCTCACAAAGCCTATATTATATCACTTTTAGTATCACTTTAAATGTTTGCTTAATATGTAATCACTACAGGGTATTACTATTATTTGTATTCACTGCAATTACAAGGTGCTTACAGTCCTTTTAAGCCCTTTGTGCCGGCATCAACTGTTTAACACCGGAACAAATTTACAATGTAAACGCTTGCTGGAAAAACTAAATCATGCGATCCTTGATGACATCACGTAATTTCAAGACCGGGATTGGATCATGGGGGACTGCCTACGCTGCTAGGCACCCCCCATTGCAATTTTTGATTGTGTAAAAGGGGGAGGCCATCCTAATGGCGTTAAAGCCAGCACTGTTAGGCATGGCGTCTAGGGTTAAAGAGTAATCCTAAAATGTTATCCTTTGTTAAAGAGTAATACTCGGAAGCATACCGTTTTTGACATTGTTGCAAAACTGCTGCCAGATGACTATCTGGCAGCAGTTTTGCAACAATCTTTGTAGCAATGTTATACATAGTTGCAAACAATTCTGCCATAAACTGCTAAGACATATTCACCCTCCTAAGAGCCTATCAGCCTATCTAGCTTTCCTCTTCAACAGAACAAAGTCAATCTGGTAATAGAAGTAAATTGGAAAGTTGTTTAAATTTGCATACCTTAATTCACAAAAACTTAATTGTGGTTTTACTGTCCCTTTAACATTATGTAATACTTTAGTAACTTTAAAAGAAATTATATTATATATACTACTTAGTGCAAACTATTTACAAATGTACACTTTTTATAAAGTACTAACTTAGTCACATAAAAAAACCCTTGTTTGGTTGAATGTCACCAAGAGGTCACAGTTTGGGTGCACTGATGAAATACAGTTTTGTCTGCCTACCACTAATAACTTCCTCCATTATGAGAGAGCTATGTGTGGTTTTGCTTGAAGGGAATCTGCAGCACAGAAGTTTCATGCTCAGTGCATTTCTGCAGCAGCTCCCTTACATTCTTACAAACATCTGCTAAGCAAAGAGGAAATTAAAGTGTTAGAATTGATATTTGCTACCTAAGGATTATTATGAAGCAGCTTCAGCATAACTTTAATTCACAGTAAAATGTATGCTACTTGCAGACCAGACACAGCCATTACATTTTCCTATTGACTCAAGCTTAGGGTTGCCACCTCAGCCATGTTTTCCTGGACACTTATGAGTTACACATGCTGCAGGGTGTGCAAGGAGGAACATGTATTGTGTTTCTGGACAGCACTATTCATATTCCTCCCTGCACACCCTGCAGCATGTGTAACTTATAAGTGTTCTGTATTTTAAGGGACAGGTGGCAACCCTACTCAAGCTCCTTTGTTTTTTTTACAACCTAGAAACATCCATGTTCTATCATACTGTGTTGTAGCGTCTGTTAATATGGAAATTGCCTTTTACTTTCCTTTCTGTAGTGCCCTCATCCAAAGATTTTCCAGTTTTTAATGTTAAAAGAGGCCTTCTACTTGAGCTCTGCCTAAGGTCTCATGGATTCAAGAGTCACTGTGTGTATTATCTACAGAGTGAAGTACACATTTAAGGACTTTCTACACATAAATAAAAAATGGAAGACTTCTAGTTAAAAACATTCTGTGTCATATGCATCAAAGATCTTAAATGCTGCAGTGGGTTTGCAACTAAATTATGCTACTAATAATTTTATATAGATTTTTTTATGTGGTTCTATTAGCTAAAGTGTGTCTAATTTTTTGTTTAGAAAATTTTAACTTGAAGTGTAATAAAGTTCTAATAAAGGAATTTCATTGTGTACAGTAATTCATATATGGACCTGTCTTAGAGATAGTATTCAATGAGTTTAATCGTGTGTCACAAATACTGTTTTTCGAAAGTTGTTTAAAAGGGAAGAGCTGTTTGAACCTTAAACGCTAATGTTTTATGGTTTGATGTATTGTATATACACACAAATAGACTATCTTTAATGCTTACTTTATTTAGGCTTCGTGCTGCACTGTCTTTTCCACCTGGAGTTAAGTTCCTAAGTTGAACGTCCAGCAAATCTACCAGCTGATCCATGGCACGGACTGAATATGTTATGTCTCCAGCATTCAAGTGTCCTTTGGTGTGCTCTGCAAGTTCCCTTGCAATGTTGGCAGCCGTTTCCTGTGATTTCAGCTACAAAGAAAAAAGAAATGGAAACAAAAATGATGTGCCTATATTTTGACATAAAACAACCAGTTCATTCATACTATTATGGTACATTATAAGTCAACTGCCAGATGTTGGGGCATTGGAGCCACAATTATAGTCATATAGGAAAAGATGTGATGGAACAGTTCCATAACACAGGCGCAAAATTTGACTCATAGCCAAAGTAAGAAGTTGCCAAGGAATGTCTTATACTTAAATGAGTGTGTATGGATTGCAAATATTACAATTAAGCAATCAAATTTTTGTTTATATTATGTCTGCCAATGGAGACCAATTAATTAAAAGGAAATATAAGTCAACACACTTCCATGATTCAAAATTCTGTTATTAAATCAAATTAATTTTCTTGGTATCCTTTACTAAAAAGCATATATTAGGAGCAGCAATGCCCTACTGCCTCATCACTGGCTTACCAGTTTTGTTTAGCTAGGTCCTAGTAGCTCATTGATGTTCAGGAGCTGACTTAACAATTCATACCATATCCAGTGTATCCCTTATAAGTCTATTATTTTTTATCTGAAAAAGTATACCTTTATTTGGAATTTCGTCTAATGTTTTTTGTCAGTGAGATTCACTGTGTCTGCACACTGAATTAATTATATGCACACTTCTTACTAGTTGTTTTGACTGTAGTATGAGGGTGATAATGAGGTGTTGAAAAGAATGGCCTATGTTCTCATATTTACCCTCGGTACAATGTAACAAACTAAAAAAACAAAATCTTTAACTGACATAGATTTAAAGAACCAATCCTAATTTATTTTGCTTAAGAAATATACAAAATTACATATCAGAATAAGTATATAACTGGGGGAAAAGATTTTATTTTTTCATATTGTTAGAAAAATCTGAAGACTGAAAGAGAAATGATTAAGAAACAATACTTTGATAGGTTTAATTAAGGGAGATGTACATCAGTATTCAATTAAACGTACTGCTTAATAATTAGATGTTTAAAGCATAATTTTCTATGAAACTCATTATAAATCCCTATGGCCTAGATTATAAGTGGAGCGATAATTATTTTTTTTCGCTCGAGAGTGCTAACTGCAGTCAAGGTAAATCAATAGCACTCCCATGTTAGCACTAGTATTACAAGCTGAAAGTAAAAAGACTTTAGATATCACAACTGCGCTAACTCCATCTCCCCATAGACTTCTATTGGGCTCTCTAAAATAACCTTTTGTATTTATTGCTCTCAAGCAAGACCAACTGTGCTAAAGCTGAAGTATTTCAAGTATTTCTATTTTTTTTAAAAACACACATACATAAAAAAAACAATTTTAAATGGTTTTAAAATGATATTGCATATTTAAAGATTTGACAGGGAAGGGCACAAAAGTGTCTATATGTGTAAAACTTTTATTTTAACCCTTACGCTTTACTTCAGGTCTCACGTCACGTTAAATATTCTAGCACTACTACGGCTACGCTTTCAACTTGTATAATCAGAGATATTTAGCTCAATCACAATATCCAATATGTGCGCTAGAGCGATGTCAGCTACGCTAAACATTCTTTTGAAAATCTGTTTTACCATGTACTTGTAACATCAATTTAAGGAATAATTTTAGTGTGGTCCAGTATTCTTGGCTTATATTTGTTGTCGCTTAGTTTTCTGTGTCATGTTAATATTAGAAACATAGAAACATAGAATTTGACGGTAGATAAGAACCAAAAAGGCCCATCAAGTCTACCCATATTACATGTTACTTTTTTTTTTTTTGAAGGTTTCTATCATGTCACCTCTTTCCCTTCTATCCTCTAAGTATTTTAGATTTGTATAGGTTGAACTCGATGGACTTCAGTCTTTTTTCAACCTTATCTACTATGTTACTATGTATACATATTTAGATCATAGAGTCTTTCTTTGTACGTTTTATATTTTAGACCATGTACCATTTTAGTAGCCCTCCTTTGGACAGCTTCTAGTTTATTTATATCTTTCTGAAGATATGGTCTCCAGAACTGTACACAGTATTCCATATTTGGTCTAACTAATGATCTGTAAAGTGGCATAAGAACCTTGCTATTTCTGCTACTAAAACCTCTTCCAATGCAACCAAGCATTTGACTGGCCTTGCTGGCTGCACTGCGGCATTGTGTACCAAATTTTAAATCATCTGAAATAATAATTCCCAAATCCCTTTCTTCTTTAATTACAGTCAGTAATGTACCATTGAGACTATAATTGGCCTTTGGGTTTTTGGATCCTATGCATAATTTTGCTCTTGGTAATATTACATTTAGTTAGATACATGGCAGAAAAAAAAATGGGCTTCATGTCCCTTTAAATAACAGCTGGAGGAGGAGGAGCTAGCCAGCTAATGAAGCAGCAGCACTTGTGGAGAGCTCTGTGTTATATACTCCATTAAACTGATATAAAGTGCTTTTGGAGACCTAATAAAGCCTTAAAAGGATAAGGAGCAACATCCCCAAGCAGAGGATTATCAATACAAGGAGCCTTTTTTAAGATTGTGAAAAACGGAACTCAATCCGGTATTGAGAACCAGAACAAAACCAGGAAACCCCCCGGCTTCGGCCTGCACCGGATTGAAAGGCCTCACGAAAAGTTATTTAAAGATCACCAAACTACCTAAGGTCAGTGTAACAGATGCGGTCAAGCACTAGTGGGGCTAATTGACATCATAGCTAAGAGAAAAGGGTCATTTTATAAAGCAGAGAAAGGGCCCTGAGCCTATCCACATTTTCGGCCAAAACTGGGTAGGGGAGAGACATTCAAGACCCTGCATCATAACTCTTTAATAACTGGAGAGGTGTCCCAAGGTGGGCCTTCCATTACAGGAAGATCTGCTCAATTGAAACAGAGAAAAAGCCCATTGTGATTTAGGCGCCAAACGCCATTTTAAAGGCACTTTTTCTCTTCTTTTTTTTTTCTTCATTACCACTTTTCTCTCCTTTTGCATTTTTTATGGAGTGGAAAAGGTGGGGTTGGCACATTATATATTGAGAGAGCCAGAGAGGTTTAGTGCAGCAAGAGCCATTAATAACAGCACAGCATCCTAATTACAAGTGTGGAGAAAGACTTTTGAACTAGGTGCATTTCCATGCTGCAGCACAATAATATCACATCTACCATCCCCCACTCAGGCTTTCATTTACCTTTCACTCCAAAAGGTGCTGCTTCGGTTAAGGCAGAGAAAAAGCTTATTGTGATTTTGGCGCCAATCGCCATTTTAAACACACTTTTTTTTCGCCACTTTTTTTTTCCTTTTGCATTTTGTATGTGGTGAAGAAGGTGAGGTTGGCACATCATCTACAGAAGTCAGACAGGGAAATACAGGCTTACTGTCAGGTTAGGAAATATCCAGAAGTAGACCCAAATGCAAGGGCAAACTTAAACAAAACCCTTGCACTCTGAGTTTAATCCAGGACGTGACCCCATGACAACCTCCAAAAAACAAAGTACTCACGATATGGAGCAGGGTTAGCCTGTGCCAAAGTAATTCATGATATTAGCCAGATAGACTTCTGAATAAGGAACTGGTTTCAGGAAATGCCTTCCACAGAATCAGGAGAGCAGGGAAAGTCACTTATACTCAGACAGAAGAAGGGTAAAACAGGAAACAGTTAATAATGCAGGATTAGGTCATTTGTTATCAGGCAGTCTGAAGGTTAACACTGTGTAGACAGTCTTTGCAGAGTATGCAACAGGTAATCAGGCAGTTTGAGGGTTAACTCTGAGTAGACAGTCTTTGCAGAGTATGCAACTGGTAATCAGGCAGTTTGAGAGTTAACACTGTGTAGACAGTCTTTGCAGAGTATGCAACAGGTAATCAGGCAGTTTGAGGGTTAACTCTGAGTAGACAGTCTTTGCAGAGTATGCAACTGTAATCAGGCAGTTTGAGAGTTAACACTGTGTAGACAGTCTTTGCAGAGTATGCAACAGGTAATCAGGCAGTTTGAGGGTAAACACTGTGTAGTCAGAACTTGCAGAATTAACAACATGTAATCAGGTAGTTTGTTAACAAACAAACGGACACTGGAGAAACAGGAAGCCAGAATAAAAAGCCTGGTTGTGACATCATCAGGAAGGGGTGGCTCAGACACCTGTCAATCAAGCACACAGAGAGGACTGCAGAGCTTCCCAGCAGCTGAGCGTGACACTTACTATATCTATCTCTACAAAGAGGAGGCAAAAAGACTGTGCTATTAGCGGAATAGGGGCTGCCTAAACCACACACTCCAAGTATATAGATAAAGAGTAAAAAACTTCTGGGACTTCCTGTGGGTGGAGCGTGTAACTGGAGTACACGCTAGAGCTCGGTGAGAGAGAGCCGATTATCAACGGAGCCCGCTGAAACTCTCCTATTGTCTGGAGTGAGAGACCGGCTTGGGGAGAACACAATACGGCGAAGGAAGTCCCATATACTGATATCCAGCTGAATGGTATCAGCCTCAGTCACACATACAACACCAACAGCTACACTGGAGAGCGGCAGCGGTCGGATGACGAAGTTCCCCCAATAGACGCTGTACCCATACCAACGGACTGCACCATTACCGGAACACACCCCTGTGAGGGGGTGGCGTGGTAACAGCCGCGCAGACAAGTCGACTGCCTGGGAACAGACGGGAGGTGTCTCGACCGGACCTAGGCAAACGGCAGAGGAGACAAACTTTGGACAAGGCTGCAGGACGGCAGGTGAACAGCAGACCATGCAAGTATAGCCTTTGAAGACAGTGGTGTTTGAAGTGCCTGCTTATGAATTGAAAAGGGTATTAGCAGCAAAGAGCTATGTTATAATGGGGGATGAAGAGTGACCGTTTTTTTTTTTACTTTCCGCTCAGAGCTGTTAGGTACTTGGTTGTGTCAAGACTGTTGGAGAATTATGATAATCCACTAACGTATCAACGTACTAAGTTAAGACATAAAGCCTGGAGGTGGTAAAAGGCAGTCAGTTCGGAAAGCTTTGCTTATAAGACACAGAGCTCTCAGGGAACGCTAAGGCCAGAACAGACCAGTGGAATTGTTTGTGGAGACTCTGCAGCTATTTTGTAGCAAATTAGAGAAACCCAAGCAGGCTTGTAAAAGGCCAAGTGAGGAGAAAAGTAGTTGGGGATTCCTCACTGAGCTGGCTTTATTTTTCATTGCTTTTACACAGTTATATAGCGGGACTCTGGCTGCATCATTGGGATGGGAGGAGGAAAGAGTTAATCCTGCAACCACTTTGTTAACAGGAAGTTTGATTTCCTTTAAACTGCGACCTGAAGAGTAAGGGGCATTGACTTTGAGGAGAAGGGAAACATCATTGGAAGTTTGTGTAATGAGAGATCTATGCTCTGTGTGAGAACAGGAAATTACTTATACAGAAATCTCAATATCTGGAGATAACAAAAGGACTAACAGTAAATTCATCCAACTACACATATGGACTGAGAGAACAGCAAATAGTAAAAGCTATCACTGTGACAATTATAACTGATGCATTTATTGTGCTGCTTTTGGTTTTAATTATTATGCATGCTGGCAAGGCAAGATTCTGATCATATCACCTGTAGATATTTCCCAGGTGGTTATAACATCTTTCCAGGTTGACTGAGTCCGGTTGTTGCGGTTTTTCTTTTTGTCAGCAGAAATACTTTGCTTCACTGTACAGGTTTAGAATACTACAGAGTCAAGGAAAAAGGATACTGAGGAGTTAGTAAAGTGAGCTGGTCAGTCCAGAAAGGGAACAGGGCACTTAGTATTACAATAACTGTTTTTTAGGTTGAGCCAATCAGTTGCAGACAGGAAGATAGCCAGAAAGTGCTGGATAACTGGGGCAGATTACTGGCTTTATTATTCTGTTCAAGGTTGTAGGGGAGTGTGAACATTCTGTGCTGAGTCGCGGGGAGAGAGGGGATGTAGTGAGACAGGTACGCTCATTTTATTTAGTATTCCACATACCACATAATAGAACATATAGGCATTAGTAGCCCCACTTGGACTCCGTAGGGGGAGTTCATTTATTCTTTTTTAAGCACACCAGTAAAACGCATTACACTTGCAACCACAGTTGCAATAGCACTTTAGGCACCATTAGTTAGTGTGCACTTGATCCATTCTGGTTTAGTTGAAGTGGTCCGAATCACTTTTTTTCTTCTTTTTTGCATAATCACAATTAAATTAAACCCTAAATCACATTATTATAGTACCACACACTTCATGGAGAGATATATCCCTAATCTGAAAGTTAGGTCCCCCGCAATGCCTCCCAAGAGAGGCAAAAAGTCTAAATCTGCCCAAGAGATAGGTACTGAGGACAATATGGATCCCCAGTTACCGGGTACGGAGAAACAGTTGACACTCAATCAACTTGCAGAAATGCTTTTACCACAATTTGACTCAGTCAAAAAGGAGATAGCCACTCTCTCCACTGAGATTAGATCTTTTTCAAATAGGATTTTAGAAGTGGAAGAAAGACTCTCAGTAGTTGAGGATAGACAAAACACACAAGACACCACTTGGGCCAACTATGAGAGTAAAATTAAAATGATGCAATCTAAAATAGAAGATCTGGAAGACAGGTCTCGCAGGAACAATATTCGCATAGTTGGCCTACCTGAATCTAGCGAATATTCAGATCTAGTATTGTTTGCTTCAGTCACCTTACCTCAATTGTTAGGGATGCAGCTGGCAGAAAAAATTCACGTAGAAAGAGCTCATAGGACAGGAGGAATAAGGGATTCACAAGAAGGTAATCAGTGCCCTAGGATGGTAATAATTAAATATTTGAATTTCCAACATAAAATAGAGATCATGAGACATTATAGGAAACTTCCAGGGTTCAAGATAGGTATGAGGCCTGTCTTTCTGTTTCAGGACTTCTCAATGGAGACTTCCTCCAAGAGAAAGGCAATGGCGCCTTACTGTTCTAGCTTAATTAAAGCAGGTATCCAGGCTAACATGAGGTATCCAGCTAAAATTGTAATCCTTTCAGATGGGAATGTGACTGTATTGAATACACCAACAGAAGCTAAACAATATTGTATAGAGAAGGGTATTGTATTATGATAGAATGCCTATGTTTATGCAGTAATTTGGAAATGGCAGATGTACAATGTGTTTGTCAGTTATTTTGTTTGCAGCGGGGGGACGGGGGCTCCCTGTGTGTTTTTTTTTTTTTCTATCCTCCCACTCTTCGTCTCGTTGCTCTTCTTCTTCTTCTTCTTCTTCCCTGTTTTATCTGTCCAGTATCCCCCTCTTTTGCTTATATGTGTGCCTTGAGACAAAATAAACCCGTTCTGTGTATTACAGGTCTACCCATAAGCGGCCTTGAACACCCGATCCCGTATGATCTCGGAAGTGGAGCAGGGCTGGGCCTGGTCAATACCGGGCTGGGTGACCGCCAGGGAACAGCAGGTGTGGTAGAACGCTTGGAAAAGGCAATGGTTAGAATAGTCCTCACATCAGGGAAGGTAGGAAGAAGATTAAGGTATCTGATAATGGTTTTTATAATAAAAATTCTTCTTTTTAAATGTTGAAATGTGTATCTTGGAATGTAGGAGGTATCACCTCCCCTAGTAAAAGAAAAAATGTGCTTAGACTGTTAAAGCGCCAAAAGTCCGACGTTATTTTTTTGCAAGAGCTGCATTTGAAAGAGGCGGAAATAAATAAACTGTATACTAATTGGATTGCTGAAATCATAGCAACTCCTTGTAATAGTAGGAAACGTGGAGTAGCCATAATGTTTAACAAAAATCTTACATATGTGATTAAGAATCAAATGTTAGACCCAAGCGGGAGATATATAGTTGTACAAGTTGAATTAAATAAGAGGTTGTGGACTTTTTGTAACATTTATGCCCCAAATGAAACTGAGCCAGATTTTTGGGATACGATAAAAAAGAAAGTGGCTAAATATTTAGGACAAAACATAGTGATGGCCGGTGACTTTAATGCGATGATGTGCCCAGAAATTGATAGGCTAAGATCACGGGCTGTTAGGAAACATAATAGAGAGGCAAAGCTCTTACAAGAGTTCGCAAAGTCACTTAAATTAAGAGATATATGGCATGTGCAGCATCCGGATGAGCGTGCTTTTTCTTGCGAATCCACAACATTCAATAATTTTTCACGCATAGATATGTTTCTGATTGATGAAAGGCTACTGACCTTGGGAATAGTGACACATATCGCGGAGATAATTATTTCAGACCATGCTATAATAAGTTTGAAGCTCGAAGACCAGATAAGCAAAGGCAGAAGTAGTAATTCATTTAGCTTTCCTAAATATATGTTTTTAGATAAACAATTCCGGAATTTCTTATCCGAACGATGGAGGGCGTATCTTAGTCAGAATAGCACGGGGGTAAGCAGTCCAGAAATATTATGGGAAGCAGGGAAAGCAGTGATGCGAGGTGAGGTTAAAAATTATATGGTTACAAGGAAGAAGAGGCTAACAGAGAGGGAGATCCAACTTGCGAACCAACTTAAAAATACATACAGGCGGTATGTGGCCTCCCCGAATAGCTCCTCCTGGAAGCGTTATAAAGCAGCTAAGCAAGAACGTGAGACACTCCTGAGAGAAAAATGGGCAAGGGAAGACACACGAATAAGGGCATTCTGTCAAGGATTTCAGGGGATAGCCACCAAACATTTGGCAAAGCTAATCAATTTTAGGAAAAAAAACAACGTAATTCCACTTGTCAAGGAAGGGTCTAAAGCGCTCACCCACCCAGCAGAGATCCGAGAGGCATTTTTTAGATATTATCAGGAACTTTACTCGAAGAAAGAAAGCAATAAGATAAGAATGTCGGATTTCTGGCAAAAGATCCAGGTTCCAACTATAGATAAAGAAGAATTAAATCAGATGAATTCCCCAATTACGGAGGATGAAATTAAAAATATGATAGACAAAATTAAAACCAATAAAGCCGTGGGGCCGGACGGATTACCTGCAGTTTTTTACAAAATTATCAAGAACGACATTTCAGGTACACTTGTGGAACTTTATAATAGTTATTTTGTACAGGGGAATCTAAAATCACCTTACTTCACGGAGTCAACTGTGACTTTAATTCATAAGAAAGGGAAAGCAAGGGATGAATTGGGGTCTTACCGACCGATTTCACTCCTGAATCAAGACTACAAAATTTTAACCGCCATTATTGCAGAGAGATTAAAGAAAGGGATAGGCAAACTAATACACAGTGATCAATCAGGATTCATTCCAGGGAGAAACCCGGTTAGGAATATGCGTAGGGTGCTAGTTATCCTGGATCATTACTTTAACATTTCACAGACACTAAAGAAAAATTCACAAGCAGACTTAGCTATGCTTACGATAGACGCAGAGAAAGCGTTTGATTCCATAATTTGGGATCACTTATTTATGTCTCTCAAGAAATTTGGTTTTGATGGAAACCTATTTCAGATGATTAAAAGGATATATACTAATCCACGCTCCCAACTGTTGGTTAACGGTGAATTATCCCGGTTTATAACTCTCCAAAGGGGCACGAGACAGGGATGCCCACTTTCGCCCTTACTCTTTGATCTAGCTCTAGAGCCATTGGCGGTCCAACTCCGGCAAGAATTAAAGGGAATAGTATGCGGGGAACATAGTATTGTAACTTCTCTGTATGCTGATGACATTATGTTATTTTTACAAAACACCAAAGAAAGTATTCCTAGATGTCTGGCAATTATTAACAATTTTACCTCCTTTTCAGGATACAAAATCAATAAGGAAAAGTCAGAGCTATTATGGATACACCAGACAAGAACGAGCTTGGCACAACATGGTCTTAAAGTTGTTAAATCGCTAAACTATTTAGGTATTAAAATAAGTAATAATCCCAAAGAATGGTATAATCTCAATTACTCAGAGTTTTTTGATAGTCTAGCGGGTAGATTAGGTAACTGGAACATACAATACTTATTGCTTTTGGCAAAAATTGTTTTGATAAAAACAATTGCCTTCCCTCGGTTATTGTTCCTTATGCATAACCTACCATTATTAATTAATAAAAGAGATGTTGCTAGATATAATAGAGCGTGTGCACAGTTCTTATGGAAAAAGAAGAAAAGACGTATAGCCATTGAGAAACTTGCTCAAAGCAAAAGATTTGCAGGGTTGGCCCTGCCAGACATTGTCAGATATAACATAGTAGCCCTTCTGAAATTTGGCATAGACTGGGTAACAGAAGAGAATTATGTGACCTATTTTGATCTGGAATCTATGTTGGTAAAACCTTTTGATCTTAAGCCAATATTACATCACCCATTGAGGAGACTTCCCAGCAATGTCAGTACGTTGTTAACTTTTGCCAATGTGGTTCAGGCATGGCAGAAATTCTGCGGATTAGTAGGTCAGGATTTTCACATATCTAAATATTTGCCACTCAGTGGTACCCCTGATTTTATCCCAGGGATTAATGACAACTCGGTTTTCAAAATTTGGGCACAGAGAGGGTTACGTTATTTTTCTCAGCTGGTTCAGGATGATGGGCAAGTGATACATACATTTGCAACATTGGCTGAGCAGTTTCGGTTACCTAAGAATACATTCTTTGCTTACTTACAAGCCAGGAGTTATCTTTTAAAAGCTCTACAAACACACAGAATCGTGTGGGATCCAGGAATTGATTCAGGAGTGAAATTATATGCGGGCGGGAGAAGATCTATATCATATTGGTACAAACTTCTACTAAACATATCTGGGAAAGAAAACATTAAGAAAAGGAGAATGTTTCTTACTAAGTATATCAATTCGGTACAATCCGAAGAGATTGAACGCAGTATCAAACTAGCAGACGCGGCCACTAGAGTAATAAGTTGGAAAGAATCGCAAGTTAAACTTTTAAACAATTTCTATCTAACCCCAAAGAGGATGAGTAAATGGGTAAAGAACGGGGATATGGGGAAATGCTTTAAATGTCAGAAAGCAGGTGCGGATCTATTACATTGTATATGGGATTGTCCCATAATTCGACAGTTCTGGAGCAAAATACAATTCTGGGTGAACAGGTTTTTGCAAGAGGAGAGTGTGTTTCATTTAAGAGATATTTTTCTTCTAAAAGAATATGGGTGTAATAAAGGAGAGGGACAATAAATTAATAAAGTCATTTTGGCTGCCCGGCACATGATATTTCGCAAATGGGGCGCTCACGAGGCCCCGACGGTATGCGAGTTCTCCAATCTGATCAAGATACAAATGATTACAGGAAGGTAGTATTTATCCGGGGGGTCGGAAAAAGCCGTGAGGCTCTTCTTTGACAAGTGGAAAAGGGTAATTTTATCCTGGCCCCAGCAGGACCAGATCCAATTTGTTCTTCCCTTGAAGAAGAACATAAACTTCATGACGCTAGTTGTGGGTGAGGTTCTCCCGGTCAATTGGCTGTAAAACATACAGAAGGGGTTCCGGACTACGACACTATACAGGCAGCTCGTAGACTTATTCCGGCTTTAGTCTTTCGGTGATGGTTCTTTTTCTTCCATTTTTTTTTTTTTTTTTTTTTTGTTTTGTGTGTTTTTTTCTTTTTCTCCTCTCCCCCCACCCATCTCCCCCTACCACAGTATGCCGTGCGGGCAGTTATAACGGCGACAATTTTTTTTTAAAATTTTTCTTGTGACTTTTGACTTTGAAATGAGGAGCCATAACAGAACCGCCTGATACGCGGATTATTTAACTGTAAAATTTAAATTGCTGTTTTGGTTGTTGTGATGTGTGAAGTTCTCAATAAAAATATTACAGATAAAAATATAGATAAAGAGTCTGCTTAGGACATCCTGCCTCTCTCTATATTATTGTGGATTTTTATGGCAGGCTTTGTGCTTTGGGGAAACCCTTAGACCCAGAACTGATACAGCCCTCACATAAACTTTTGACATCCCAATACAGCGGGTTATTGCAGGGGTGCTGAAGATTACTATGTGAGCAAAAATAAAACATATTGGGGGTTCAGAGCAATTTGAGACACACGGCCAGGACCCATCCCATAGATCCTCAGGGAATCTGATGTGAATTCCACCCCTCTGACACGTCTTATGAGCAGCCTCTTTTTTCATAAATCCTGGGTGATGATTTAGATTGCAACAAAATTCTAACCATCTAAGTAACCATACACACCCTTGCTGGGTCACTTTTTACATCCTCCTAACTCCATCTGCATATAAGATGGCCGCTAAGAAATCTGTTAAAGGTGACAAGACGGCTAAGTCTGGAGCTATGTCCACCTTCTTTAAATCCTCTCAGGTGAATAAATTACCCGTAGACATTGAGGTAGAGGAAGAGTCAGACACGGATTCATCACAACTTTTGCAAGACAAAGGCCCACTAACAAAAGCTGACCTAAGAAACTTAGGCCTAGATTTAGAGTTTTGTCGGTAAGGACCCGCGTAGCTAACGCCGGCTTTTTTCTGGCCGCACCATAAAAATAACTCTGGTATTGAGAGTCCACATAAAAGCTGCGTTAGGCTCCAAAAAAGGAGCGTAGAGCATTTTTAACGCAGCTTCAACTCTCGATACCAGAGTTGCTTACGCAAGCGGCCAGCCTCAAAAACGTGCTCGTGCACGATTCCCCCATAGGAAACAATGGGGCTGTTTGATCTGAAAAAAAAACTAACACCTGCAAAAAAGCCGCGTTCAGCTCCTAACGCAGCCCCATTGTTTGCTATGCGTAAACACTTCCTACGTCTGCAAATAACAATCTAACATGTACCCCGAGTCTAAACACAGCTAACCTTACACTTATTAACCCCTATTCTGCTGCCCCCGCTATCGCTGACCCCTGCATATTATTATTAACCCCTAATCTGCTGCTCCGTAAACCGCCGCTACTTACATTATCCTTATGTACCGCTAATCTGCTGCCCCTAACACTGCCGACCCCTATATTATATTTATTAACCCCTAATATGCCCCCCACAACGTCGCCTCCACCTGCCTACACTTATTAACCCCTAATCTGCCGAGCGGACTGCACCGCTACTATAATAAAGTTATTAACCCCTAATCCGCCTCACTAACCCTATAATAAATAGTATTAACCCCTAATCTGCCCTCCCTAACATCGCCGACACCTAACTTCAAACATTAACCCCTAATCTGCCGACTGGAGCTTACCGCTATTCTAATAAATGTATTAACCCCTAAAGCTAAGTCTAACCCTAACACTAACACCCCCCTAAGTTAAATATAATTTACATCTAACGAAATTAATTAACTCTTATTAAATAAATTATTCCTATTTAAAGCTAAATACTTACCTGTAAAATAAATCCTAATATAGCTACAATATAAATTATAATTACATTGTAGCTATTTGAGGATTAATATTTATTTTACAGGCAACTTTGTAATTATTTTAACCAGGTACAATAGCTATTAAATAGTTAAGAACTATTTAATAGTTACCTAGTTAAAATAATTACAAAATTACCTGTAAAATAAATCCTAACCTAAGTTACAATTAAACCTAACACTATACTATCATTAAATTAATTAAATAAAATACCTACAATTACCTACAATTAAACCTAACACTACACTATCAATACATTAATTAAATACAATACCTACAAATAACTACAATGAAATAAACTAACTGAAGTACAAAAAATAAAAAAGAACTAAGTTACAAAAAATAAAAAAATATCTACAAACATAAGAAAAATATTACAACAATTTTAAACTAATTACACCTACTCTAAGCCCCCTAATAAAACAACAAAGCCCCCCAAAATAAAAAATGCCCTACCCTATTCTAAATTACTAAAGTTAAAAGCTCTTTTACCTTACCAGCCCTGAACAGGGCCCTTTGCGGGGCATGCCCCAAGAAGTTCAGCTCTTTTGCCTGTAAAAAAACATAAAATACCCCCCCCCAACATTACAACCCACCACCCACATACCCCTAATCTAACCCAAACCCCCCTTAAATAAACCTAACACTAAGCCCCTGAAGATCTTCCTACCTTGTCTTCACCATACCAGGTTCACCGATCGGTCCTGAAGAGCTCCTCCGATGTCCTGATCCAAGCCCAAGTGGGGGGCTGAAGATGTCCATAATCCGGTAGAAGTCTTCATCCAAGCGGGGCAGAAGAGGTCTTCCATCCGATTGAAGTCTTCATCCAAGCGGGGCAGAAGAGGTCTTCCATCCGATTGAAGTCTTCATCCAGGCGGCATCTTCTATCGACATCCATCTGGAACGGAGCGGCAGCATCCTGAAGACCTGCGACGCGGAACATCCATCCTGGCCGACGACTGAACAATGAATGACGGTTCCTTTAAATGACGTCATCCAAGATGGCGTCCCTCGAATTCCGATTGGCTGATAGGATTCTATCAGCCAATCGGAATTAAGGTAGGAATATTCTGATTGGCTGATGGAATCAGCCAATCAGAATCAATTTCAATCCGATTGGCTGATCCAATCAGCCAATCAGATTGAGCTCGCATTCTATTGGCTGTTCCGATCAGCCAATTGAATGCGAGCTAAATCTGATTAGCTGATTCCATCATGATAGAATCCTATCAGCCAATCGGAATTCGAGGGACGCCATCTTGGATGACGTCATTTAAAGGAACCGTCATTCGTCGTTCAGTCGTCGGCCAGGATGGATGTTCCGCGTCGGAGGTCTTCAGGATGCTGCCGCTCCGCTCCAGATGGATGTCACCAACCAACAACAGCTGCTGGAGGAGTTTCAAGACAAAATGGAGGACCTGGAGAATAGAAGCAGAAGAAATAATATAAGGCTAAAGGGAGTCCCAGAAGACATATCCACGGCAGATATACCAGCGTACCTAACTCAGCTATTCACACAGATAACGAATTCTCCAGCTGATTATGTCTTTCATCTGGAGAGGGCAGTTAGAGCCTTGAAAGCTAAACCTAAAACGGGTCAACCCCCAAGGGACATTATTATTAAGCTTACATTCTTTCCAGATAAAGAAAAGATCCTACAGGCTGCAAGAAAGAACCCGACATTTAAATATCAGGGAAACGTGGTCCAATTTTTCCAGGACCTCAGCCTACGGACTTTACAAAGGAGAGGCGCTCTACGCCCATTCACGCTGCTACTAAGAAAACATCAAATCCCATACAGGTGGGGTTTCGCGTTTGCTTTAATTATAACGAAAGATTCAAAGACAATTACTCTCAAAGATCCAGATGATGTACCAGAGGTCTGTAAAATCCTAGCCTTAGAAACACCTGTCTTCTCTGCATCAGATCCAGCTCCAGCGAAACACAAAGACCCAGCTCGACAACTAGATACACCCAGATGGCAGACGCCCAGCCATAAGAAGCAAAAAATCAAAGAATCCAGAGGAAAGATTTCCTAGAAGAATGTATGGAGTACCAAACCACTATCTTGGCATTTTTTATGTTCCCAAATAAAAGGGAATAATAAAGGGAACAAAGAGGACTGTGACTCATTAACTATCTAAGGTTGTTCAGCGGAAGTTTCCTGATAAAGTTCTGCACCCACAGTTTTGAGTTTGCCATCCCAGTTCTCCTTCATATAGAAACCCTGGGATGGGTTTTGGTTCAGGTTGCATTGAGTAATTAGACTGAAATAGTTACCCCCACAGAAACACGAGCTCTTTGCCCTCATGTTTCTCAATAGTTCACTCAGTAAGGACCCCGCTCATGGGGACCCTTTGTTGCTTTTTCTTTCTATGAGCCTTCCCTCTCTCGTTAACCTTGTTTTTTCCCTTAGTGACGACAACAAAGACGACCATTGGTCCTTATACGGATCCCCAGTAGCAGTTCCATATATACATCCAGACCTCCAGCTCACAGGTAATAGATTTCCATTATACCACCTACCACCAGACATCCCAGTATGATTCCTAGAATTAACATATTATCTCATAATGTAAGGGGCTTTAACACAAATGTTAAGAAAAGAATAGCGATGTCACAATACCTGTCCTTACAAGCTAATGTCCTGTTCCTACAAGAAACTCATCTGATTAAAGATAACATACCCAAATATTGGGCGAGACACTTTAACATTCATTTTCATGCCACAGCCCCCACAAAGAAAAGAGGCACCTCCATTCTTATACACTCCTCACTTAACTTTATCCACAAGGAAACAATCGCAGACACTGAAGGGAGATACCTGATTGTTAGGGGACGGATTCTAGACTCTGAAATTACTTTATGTAATATATATGCCCCAAATGAAAATCAACACACCTTCTTCAGCCATATATCTCACCTGCTCACACAGTGGTCACACACAAAAATAATATTAGCTGGAGATTTTAATATTACAATGATACCGATCACCTCAAAAACCAGTTGCGGGTTGACCAATAAACAAATAAGGCATAACAGGATAGTTAAATCGATAAAGGAATCCCTCTCACCACACTCGCTAATAGAGACATGGAGTACTCTTTATGGAGAGACCTCTGATACCACTTTCTATTCGGCTGCTCATAAATCCTACATCCGACTAGATTATATATACACAAGTCAGATCCTTCAACCCCTATTGAATGAATCTAAAATACATGCATGTGTTTGGTCTGACCACTCAATTATCACACTTCAGATAGATGGGTTCTGGGACCATGATAGAGGTAGATCATGGACCTTTGACCCAACATATGTTAGAGAACCACAAAACCAGGACAACATTCTCAAGCAATTAACAGAATATTGGCTTATAAATACAGACTCTATATCCAACCCCTTGATCACCTGGGCGGCACATAAGGCAGTCTTAAGGGGCATACTCATAAAAGAAAAGGCCCTACAGAATAGGAAATACAAACAACATATGACACAACTTCATACCGAGATAGAGAAATTAGAGAAACTACATAAATCCTCCAAAAAAAAAGCTGTCCAGCAAACTCTAATTGCCAAAAAGACGGCGCTAGCCGCTCTCCTACAATCTCAGGCCACTAGGGCAATTAGAAAACTACAATCACAATACTTTATATATGCGAATAAGCCAGATAAATACATGGCTTATAAAATAAGGGAAAGATGTAGGGCTTCTGCGATCCCCCTGATAGAAAAGTCTGACAACTCTTCCCACCCTCAAGAAATAGTAGACGCTTTTGCTGTATACTATGGCGACCTATACAATGGAAAGAAGGTAGATCATACCCCTGAGACAGTATCCCTCACCTCTAAATTTTTCGACAAGATCTCGTTACCAGAGATCTCTAAAGAACAGGGGGAAAGGCTGAATGAACCGATCTCCGGTTTGGAGGTCCTGAGTGCCATTAGGGACCTTAAAGCAGGAAAAGCAGCAGGGCCAGATGGCTTTCCTGGCGATTACTATAAATTATTTAGAACAGCATTGATCCCTCACCTAGTTAAGTTTTGCAACTATATCATGGAGGGAGGAGACACCCCGCCGGAATTACTTTCAGCCAAAATAGTGGTGATCCCTAAACCAGCCAGAGACCACAGAAAGTGCCAAAACTACCGCCCAATATCCCTGATTAATCAGGACCTTAAAATTTTCACTTCTAATCGGCTTAAACATATCGTCCCCCATCTAGTCCACCCTGATCAAGTAGGATTCATTAAGGGAAGGGAAGCACCAGATAATATTAGACCCATTACCAACCTGATCCAAACGCTAGGAGAGACTCGGACGCCTTCTCTGCTCCTCTCGTTGGACGCGGAGAAGGCGTTCGATAGAATTGATTGGGACTACATGTTCCTAACATTACACAAAATGGGGTTCGATGGTTCATTTATAAAAGCACTAAAAGTTATTTATTCTGTCCCGGGCGCTCAGGTATCTTCGGCAGGATATAAATCTAAACCATTCCCAATCCGAAACAGGACTAGGCAGGGATGCCCTCTCTCGCCATTACTTTTTGCGCTCTGCATAGAACCACTTGCTATTGCGATTAGCTCAAATGTAGATATAACAGGAGTTAAAATGGGGACGGGAGAATATAAGTTAGCTCTATTTGCTGATGACGTCCTCCTGACTCTAACTAACCCAATAGTATCGCTACCTAATCTACATCAGACATTGGAGAATTTCTCAGCTAAATTTCTCAGAAAAATGTGAAGCCCTACCCATCGCAATACCCCGACAGACACAAATAGGTCTAGAATCCCACTTTCATTTCAAATGGTTAAAACACACCTTGAAATACCTAGGGATATATCTGCCGACCCAAGTAAATCAATTATACAAGGTTAACTACACCCCATTGTTCAAACAAATAAAGAAAGACTTACTGAAATGGAGAAGTTTTAACTTCTCCTGGTTGGGAAGAGTAGCAGCAGTGAAGATGAATGCCCTACCAAGAATATTATACTTATTTCGTTCTTTACCTATTAAGATAAATAAAGCGGAGGTAGAGGGGCTACAGAAGGACATACAGGCATACATGAGGGGTAGTAAAACAACTAGAGTAGCGCAAGCCATTACAGATAGACACAAAAAATTGGGGGGTATCGGAGCGCCTGATTTAATGGATTATTACAACGCGTCTAGACTGGCTCAGGACACCCTATTACTAAAGAGATCCGGGGATGTGATCTGGCCTTCCCTTGAAGCTAAATTGGGTGGATGGGAAGAGACAGACACTATTATATGGGATCCGGGGAAGATCCGAACGAGTAGGGAGATGCCTAGACCATACACTGCAGATCTCACAATTTTAAACTGGAAAAAAGCTAAAGCCGAATATAAACTCATACCTCAATATTCTCTACTTATTCCAGTTCGTTACATGGTACCTAGTGATTCGTGGTCCCAGATTAGGAAGTGGGAGAACAAAGGTTTGTACAGAGTGGCTGATTATGTGGAAGGAGGTGCTCCGCTAACATATACTCCACTTCAGACAAAACTAGACCCATTGAATTTACATCAGTGATGTGCAGTCACTAGAGGCGGGTGAGGCAGTGCTTCACCTCTCATATGGGCAAAAATATAAAAAAAAAATATTGACTTTAAAAAAAAAAAATTGTATTTTTTTTCCCCAGCATTTTTTTTTTCACAGCTATATGTTGTGCAATGGAGAGGCACAAGCAGGTCTGCCCACCATTACACAACATGCTGCGCCATCTACTGGATGAAAGTGGTTAAGATCATTGCATGGCCCATTAACTGCTTATTTGAGGCAGTCCTATTTGGGCTGAACCAATCCAGTGAGAGGCATTAGTAAATGGAACTTAGGGTTGGGGCTGGATGTTAAATGATATAAAATAAAACAAAAACGGAAAAAAACAACTTTCATATATTTTGTTGCTGTCCTGTGAACCTGCTAGCTTTGCTAAAGTGAAAAAGAGAGTTCTGTTCTTCCCCTCTAAGTGCAGTGGAATGTGCCACTTTCACTTCCTGAATCCTTACAGAGCAGGAAGAGAGAGGCACAGAGAGCACTGTTTCACCCACATCTTATTAAAGTAAGATTTTACTGAAAAGGATTCTGTTAGTGAAAATGATAATTTAATGAATGTGGTTTAGTGTTTTTTTTACTCTTTTACAGCAAAGGATCGTTTTTGTATTTTGTTTACTCAAACTTTACACCCACTAACTTAGCAGCTTGCCTCTGTACTTCACACTAATGTATGGTCTCATTTAGTTATAGTCTCACTTAGTCTCTGTAGCTTTGCTGTTTTATTACTTAAAAATGCAGTGGTCCCTCTCCCCCCCCCCCCTTGTATGTGTGTGTGTGTGTCTCTCTATCCATCTCTCTCCTTATGTGTTGTTCTCCCCCATGGTCTCTTTCTCTCTCTGTCTCTCTTCCACCCCCTCAGACTCTCTCATCCCTTATGTGTCTCTCTCTAACCCTCTGTGTGTGATTGTGTCTCTCTCTAACCCTCTGTGTGTGATTGTGTCTCTCTCTAACCCTCTGTGTGTGATTGTGTCTCTCTCTAACCCTCTGTGTGTGATTGTGTCTCTCTCTCTCTCTTTCTCTCTCTCTCTCTCTCTCTCTCTCCCTAACCCTCTGTGTGTGATTGTGTCTCTCTCTAACCCTCTGTGTGTGATTGTGTCTCTCTTTCTCTCTAACCCTCTGTGTGTGATTGTGTCTCTCTCTCTCTCTCTCTTTCTTTCTCTCTCTAACCCTCTGTGTGTGATTGTCTCTCTCTCTCTCTTTCTCTCTAACCCTCTGTGTGTGATTGTGTCTCTCTCTCTCTCTTTCTTTCTCTCTCTATCCCTCTGTGTGTGATTGTGTCTCTCTCTCTCTTTCTCTCTCTCTAACCCTCTGTGTGTGATTGTGTCTCTCTCTCTCTTTCTCTCTCTCTAACCCTCTGTGTGTGATTGTGTCTCTCTCTTTCTCTCTCTCTCTCTAACCCTCTGGGTGTGATTGTGTCTCTCGCTCTCTCTCTAACCCTCTGTGTGTGATTGTGTCTCTCGCACTCTCTCTAACCCTCTGTGTGTGATTGTGTGTCTCTCTCTCTCTCTCTCTCTCTCTAACCCTCTGTGTGTGATTGTGTCTCTCTCTCTCTCTCTTTCTTTCTCTCTCTCTCTAACCCTCTGTGTGTGATTGTGTCTCTCTCTCTCTTTCTCTCTCTCTAACCCTCTGTGTGTGATTGTGTCTCTCCCTAACCCTCTGTGTGTGATTGTGTCTCTCTCTTTCTCTCTCTCTCTCTAACCCTCTGTGTGTGATTGTGTCTCTCGCTCTCTCTCTATAACCCTCTGTGTGTGATTGTGTCTCTAGCTCTCTCTCTAACCCTCTGTGTGTGATTGTGTCTCTCTCTTTCTCTCTCTAACCCTCTGTGTGTGATTGTGTCTCTCTCTTTCTCTCTCTAACCCTCTGTGTGTGATTGTGTCTCTCTCTTTCTCTCTCTAACCCTCTGTGTGTGATTGTGTCTCTCTCTTTCTCTCTCTAACCCTCTGTGTGTGATTGTGTCTCTCTCTTTCTCTCTCTCTCTCTAACCCTCTGAGTGTGATTGTGTCTCTTTCTTTCTCTCTCTCTCTCTCTAACCCTCTGTGTGTGATTGTGTCTCTCTCTTTCTCTCTCTAACCCTCTGAGTGTGATTGTGTCTCTTTCTCTCTCTCTCTCTCTCTCTCTCTCTCCCTCTGTGTGTGATTGTGTCTCTCTTTCTCTAACCCTCTGTATGTGATTGAATCATTGTGTCTCTCTCTCTTTCTCTCTCTCTAACCCTCTGTGTGTGATTGTCTCTCTCTCTCTCTCTTTATTTCTCTCTCTCTAACCCTCTGTGTGTGATTGTGTGTCTCTCTCTCTTTCTCTCTCACCCTCTGTGTGTGATTGTGTCTCTCTTTCTCTCTCTCTAACCCTTTGTGTGTGATTGTGTCTCTCTCTCTCTTTCTCTCTCTAACCCCTCTGTGTGTGATTGTGTCTCTCTCTCTTTCTCTCTCTCTCTAACCCCTCTGTGTGTGATTGTGTCTCTCTCTCTCTTTCTCTCTAACCCTCTGTGTCTCTCTCCCCCGTCTGTCTCTCCCTCTCCCCCCGAATGCTTTTCTGTGTTTCTGTCTACCTTTTATTTATTTAATTAATGAATTGATAGTGCCACCTGATGGTGTGGCTTTATTTAAAGGGGTGAGGCCAAGCGCCCCACCATCTTTAAATTTCACCAGCCGCCACTGGATCAAGACATTTTTATATTTACTGCATAATGAAAGAATCTATAAGCATAATTTGCAGCATTAAAGTAAAAAGTATGTTTTAAACATATATTTTAATGGGCATGGATTTCTAGATCTCATAATCAGAGCAAGCCTTGTGTTATCTGGCAAGAGTTTCTGTTACAATCCTTTTAGACTAAAATCAGATGTTTACTAAGTTGACCAGTTTTCCAAGACACCATTTAAAGGGACATAAAACCCATATCAATCCCATATGCAAATTTAAATAACTTTCCAATTTACATCTAATATCTATTTTTTTCATTCTTTTGATATCCTTTGTTGAAAATCATATCTAAATATGCTCAGTAGCTGCTGATTGGTGGCTGCACATAGATACCACATGTGATTGGCTCACCCATGTGCACTGCTATTTCTTCAACAAAGGATATCTAAAGAATGAAGGCGTATCCTAGCCACTGCCTCACCAGCCTCTGACGTCACTGCACGTCACTGATTTACATTGGTACCTGTATCTTCAGGTGAAGTCTGCCATTCAAGCTTATTTAAAATTAAACAAAGGGGAACCTCCCACAGCCTTGGAAACTTCTTGTAGATCAGACGAACGCACTAAACATTCCATATCTATGTTATATATAGCCATACAAGCCTCTCAACATTCCACCAAAACGTCCATAATGCTAGCTTGGGAAAAAGAATTACACATAGTTAAGGAAACTAAGGAATGGGAAGAAATATTTCAGAAGGCTGATAAGGGCCTTCTGAGTGTGGACCTGAAAGAGAATATAACCAAAACGATTTATAGATGGTATTTGACACCCCTGAGAACTGCACACATACAACCACAAGGAAGCAGACTGTGTTATAGAGGATGCAGGGAAATAGGGACATACAGGCACATGTGGTGGGATTGTAGAGAAATAGCAGGGATTTGGAGACAACTAGATACCTTTCTCAGCCAGATGCTTGGTGACAATATAGTCCTTACGATTCAACACGCACTCTTACACGAGCATTTCAATAGATATAACAAATTTATCAATACATTCATCAGAATTATGTGCACGATCACAAGGATGTGCATAGCCAGATATTGGAAAACTGGTGCCCCCACATGGACAGAGATAACTAATAAAATCCAGCATACATACACCATGTATGAATTAGCCTCAGGAATACTAGACAACAGAGAAACAGTACATAAGATATGGTATTACTGGATAAGCAAATAGATCTAGAACTTAGAGATAGAGCTGAGAGGTCTGGATCTGGACGTTCGCAAACAACATGTTACAATCTACTGATATGATGACTACTAAAGAAGAGCAAATGTCGTCACTTCCCCCTATATCTTTCCCCTCAATATTGATGTTAAAGTAATGCGGTTTATTGCTTTTCCCCACCCTTCTCCCTATACCCCCCTTCTCTCTCCTCGTCTCTGCTGATGCATTCTACTCTTATTCATGCACCCTCTCCCCCTTTTAATATTGCAACTTAGATAATCAGTTATGGTCTAACAATATCTATTGAAGAAAGTTATATTCAACTGAATAAGGTTAGAATCTCAGAGGATCAATCGCTCAGTGGACTACATACTGGGGACAGAGGCACTCATCAGCAAAGACTCTGAGAACTAACATATTAAAAAGACCAGGACTATTGGAGTTAGTCATGTTACCTACAGAGGCTGCTCCAAACTCTGAATTGACTAAGTTGGGAAGTTATAAAAAGACCAACTCTGGATCTGTTGTCCTAGGAACACAGAATCATGAGTAGGGTGCTACTGGAAATATGGTTTCTAGATAATTCTCAGATGGAGATGAGGGAAGAGAGGGATAGTAATGTTACTGTTTTTACTGTTTCACAAATTATTTTTGTATTTATAAAACCCAATAAAAAAGATTTAAACATAAATAACAGCTGGAGATGGGGGCAGAGCTAGCAGCCATTAGGAGCAGACGTGTTTTTGCTCAGCTCCAGGGCCTAAACTTGATAAGGAGTGAGTAAAGATACTTTAGCCAACTATTGAGCGTGGATAAAGTGAGTAGTAAACACAAAAGGCAACCCAGCTGCACTTTAAAGACTGTCAGTGAAGCTGTACTTGGCGGCTGCAAAGTTGTGAGTTCGGATCGGACCAGAGGGCAAGCCGACATCTGATTGCTGCAGATACTAGGTATAGACGCTCCGGAGGGTCGGGGCTCCGCTCCGGAGCTGTAATCTATACCATTTTGGTCACAATCTGGTACAGGGGGAAGAGTGAGGCTGGGGACGGAGACGCCGTAGATACGCCCTTTTAACTACAGTGGAGGCTGGGGCCTACCAAAAGTAACGATCTACTCACAGGCTATAACCCTAGAGAGGGTTGGAAAACAGTAGTGGCCACCGCAGAAGATCTTGAGGAAAGCCTGCACGATACCAGCGGAGTGACTTCAGGGGAGCTGACAAAGGGAAACCTCCAGTATCCTCCTCTGCAATCGCCACGTGGGCCATGTAAGTACGCAACTATCACTAACACGGTCAATATATACAGGCCCTCAATACACAGTGGGTTACCAGATATGTGATTACACAACTGCTTGCAAGCCAGAGAGGACATTTGTAGTCTGCATATACATAACACTGCAGGGGTAACAGTTAAAAGGAGCAGCTACATAGATAGACACTTACTACTAGTCTCTCTCCCCTCCATTTCCTGCTGAACTGTGTGTCAGCAGGTCATATCCCACTGTCCCTATCCGTCTTCGTCCAGTGAGGACACTTGCCCTGGGGAGAAGAGACAGGTCAGGCAGTTTAACTGTTCACGGACACATTTCTGAGATCTGTCTCTATATATCCAGGAGGGAGAAAGATGCTGATCTGGGAAATATAATGATCATCTAAAGCTGTATGCCCATGCAATTTGACAGAAACATAATGCTCTGGCTAATAAAATAACCTTTTATTATCAAGGACTCAAAGCCCTGATGTCCAGGTTAACCCTTATCTTTGCTTCTAACTATGAGCTGTGACACCTGATGGGGGCAATGCAATTGGAGTGAGTGAAGATTCCAGATGATTGCAAAGAGATAGATGGTCACTAAATAAAGCTGGTCATATTTAACTAATCCACAGAGGTTCAGAAAAATACCTATCCTTTTGATTGAGAAGTGAGAGAGGCTGATTTTATTCTGCTACGCTAAAGATTCAGTACTCCTTTTATTATATAGTGTAGTTCTGTTGTTGCAGCATTTACTATGTCCACCAGGAAGAATGCCAAGCATGACAAAGGGATGAAGTCCTTGTCTATGGACACCTTTTTCAAAGCATCCAGAGTACCTAGATCTCAAGACCAGGTCCCTGCGGAGGCAGAGGAAGAGATGGAATAAGAAAATGAGGAGGGCTCTGAAGATATGACCCCTGTGACCAGGGCAGATCTCCAGGCTTTGGTGTCTAAGCAGGACATAGCTTCCAATTTTGAAAAATTGTGGGAGAAAATGGACATTTTCCAAGCTACAGTCACCAGTAGTCTTACTGAAATCAAGAATGAGATCTCGGAACTCGGGAACCGTGTTGATTCACTAGAAACTGCTACAGAGGAAATTGGCGAAGAGGTTACGGCAGTATCACAATCCCTGGCATCCCAACAACAAAATGAACAAACAATAATGGAATTAGAGGAGAAATTAGAAGACATGGAGAATAGAAGCAGGCGGTCTAACATTAAACTCAAAGGAAAACCGAAACAATAGGTGCTGAGGACCTTCCCAACTACCTTCAGCAATTGTTCCACGCCATTTTCGGGACGTCAACAGACGTCAATATCAAATAGAAAGAGCACATAGAGCCCTTAGAGCCAGGCCCAAGCCTGATCAACCCCCAAGAGATGTGATTATCAAACTCCTGCGATTCCCTGATAGAGAAAAGATACTGCTGGCATCAAGACAAAGTCCCACATTCAAATTCCAAGGGAATATAATTCATTTTTTCCAAGACCTCTGTGTTAAAACCTTACAGAGATGAAACACACTTAGACCACTTACGCTCCTGCTAAGGAAGAATCATATCCCATAAAGATGGGGCTTTCCTTTTGCACTATATGTGGTGCGAAATGGTAGAACAGCTACTATCAAGACCATAGAGGAGATTCCTGACATCTGTAAATGTTTGGATCTAGAACCAACTGATACCCTGGCTGGAGAGACATCATCACATCCATCTGATTCATCTCAACTCCGTGCAAAACCCCAAAGACCAAAATGGAAGAAAGTCACCAAGAAGAAGAGTAAGACCTGAAATCTCCAGATGGGAGAGAAGTGTCCTGCATGAGAGTACCTCTGCTCTCTAATGTAAAATCTGAAACTTTTCCAAACTTACTATCCCCTAAGAGGACAAAGGGACTAATCAGGTACTGGGTATAAAGGACAGCGGAGAGTCCTTCACTCATTGTAAATCTGATAAAAGTTTCTGTTAGATTTGTATGTAAGACATATATTGTGTTTGTTTTGACACGTTTACTCAAAAAACTACTTCAGGGTAAGCTACTGACATTCACGCAGCTTCAACAAAAATTTGAACCCTTTCCACTACATTGGTTCCTCTATCTCCAAATAACCTCAGCTATACATACATATTTAGCTAGGAACAAAGGATATACTCGACAGACCACATTAGAACACTTATGTACAGCACCAACTAGACCCAAGAGAGCGATTTCCAGACTATATATCTCTATTCAAGAAACTAAAACCTACTCTAAAACCTCACTGATGTTAAAATGGGAAGCAGACATAGATAAGGAGTTTGAGACAAAGCAGTGGAACGACACACTATATAAGGCTAGTAAAGGCTTTATTAGAGCAGACTTAAGAGAGAATATCTTAAAAACATCCTTTAGATGGTATTTGACAAAGACAGCTCATATGGGAAAAGGGAGTTCCAACTACAGATCATGTCAATACCAGTTGTTATTATTTGTTATTGTTTGTGTTTTTAATGCATGGATTTGCAAAATACTGTACAAAGATTTTATACACATCAACAAATGTTGAGTCATTGAAATGTTGGAGTTCCATAGAGAATTAAGGGCTTCCTAGGCAGAGGGGTGGGAATGCTACTCTTAAACGTAGTGTAGTCAGTGAAAAAACTAAACACCTTACCCCAATTCACTCACCCTGGGATGCTGATTCCATAGGTAGATTTAGATTGAATCACAGTTACATCCATGACAGTGGCATTACCTAAGATAGTGCTGATCTCGCATAATGCGAGAGGTTTAAATACTGATATAAAAAAGGACAGCCATGACAAATTATAGACGGTTGATGGCTACTATTATTTATCTTCAGGAAACCCACTTTCTTGAGACTACTATCCCTAAATACTGGGCAAGAGATTTTCCGATGCAGTTTCACTCTGCACTGGATTCGAAAAAGAGAGGAGTCTCTATTTTAATACATTCCTCAATACCGTTCACACATAGAGAAACTATATCAGATAAAGAAGGCAGATACCTTCTGGTATTTTGACAAATAGGGGAGGTAGAGGTACTTTTGTGTAATGTATATGCTCCAAACGAGCAACAAGACAATTTTTTTAGCACTATTTCCAACTTGTTGACTGGATGGTCCAGGATGTGGATAATTTTGGCTGGAGACTTTAATATTTATCTTCAGTCACTGACAAAACAAACCCTTACTTTACAACCAAAGAAAAGACAGCGACAAAGTGTAGATGCTAGAAACATCTTAGGACTACTTAGCCAACATACCTTACATGACACCTGGCAGGCGTTGAATGGGAGGAACGGAGACACTACTTTCTATTCATCAGCTCATAATAGCTACACGAAGATAGACTATGTATTCACTAGCCAGATTTTGCAACCTGCAATATAATCCATAGATATTCACCCCTGCGTGTGGTCAGATCACTCGATCACACAACTCAGCTTTGGTGACTTCTCAGACCCAAAGAGGAAAACATGGACATATGACTCATCCTGTGTTAAACACCCACTTGTCAAAAAACAAAATTCTTAATTTTGCAGTCCCACCATATGTGGATATATGATCCCACTACCCTACGGTAGTGGGATCATATATCCACATATGGTGGGACTGCCCTAAGGTCAAAGGAATATGGCAGAAGTTGTCCTCACTTTTGAGTACAGTGCTGAATGAGCAGATCGCTCTCACTCCGGCTCAAGCATTACTGCATGAAAATGTCCCAAGTCTGAACAAATATATTAATACTTTTATTAGAATCCTATGCACTACAACAAGAATAGCCATAGCTAAATATTGGAAGATGGAAATACCGTCATGGACAGAGGTATTGGCTAGAATTCAGATGATATACCTGATGTATGAGTCAGCTTCGTTTATACAAGAGACAGAGCCTATGTTTCAGAAGGTTTGGTTTTATTGGATAATAGAGAGTAGTAATAAACTGAAGCAAAATGTTAATTAAAAAGAGGTTGAGGTGGTGAGTGTGGAGTATGCTATCTCATTGAGAAAAGAAGAGAGGAATTCGACTGATTAATGACACATTCAACCAATGTATAGAAAAATTAAGCTAGATGTGCAAGTATTAATTAGATACGCAGATGATGAAATGTACAGTGACACCTTGTAAGTTCATGTCCTTGTTATCTATATTCTTTTGATTTTGTTTATTTTTAGTTGGTTTATTGTTATTATGTTACTACTAAAGGTAAAATTTATATAGGGTTATTACCCCCATGTTAAGATATTCCCTATTGAGGGTAATATATCGAGAGAGACATAAGGAGATTGATAGAGGGAAAATATAATGAAAGCGAGTAACTCCTCCACATTTTATGAAGAAGTCTGCATTACCATCATTGGTTAAAGTCTTTGAAAGAAACGTTATGGATGACTTCACGACATCACTTAGGAAAGTTCACATGCGGACTCTTGAGAGACTTAGTGATAAAAAGAACTCTTTTTGGGTGGGAATTGCCCCGACTAAGGGATTTTTTATGTTATCTGAACTTTGTACTTAGTTGTGTGGTATATTCTCAAGGTAAAATCTATGTAAACTTCCTGACTTTACTGATGGAGGAGTTGTTATATAGGCACCCACATACACAGGTTTTAAAGGGACACTCAAGTCAAAATAAACTTTTATGATTCAGGTAGAGCATGCAGTTTTAAGACACTTTCCAATTTACTTCCATTATCAAATTTTGCACAGTATTTTTATATTCACACTTTCTGGGGAACAAGATCCTACTGAGCATGTGCACAAGCTCACCGGGTACTAATCTGTGATTGGCTAATGTTTGTCACATGATACTAGGGCTGTCAAAAATAATCGTTTTGACGATGCATCGCGATGCGGCATGAAACGATTCTGCATCGATGCGGTTAGGCGCGAGAATCGATTCATGTTACCCACGTGACCCCGCCTCCAGTAACAGAAAGTATGCGGTACAGCGTTTTGATGTCACAGACGTCACGTCACCCAATAAAGCAACATGGGCGCTCCATGGGCGGTCTCTGGAAGTGCCGAAGTTACGCAGTAGGAGCAGGACTGTTGCCTGAGATTGATGATGACGATTCCGACTCCGAGTATACACGGCGGTATACAGTTACACGGCGGGCTCATTTTTATTTTGTGGGAGACAGAGGAGGAGACCTATGGTGAGAAACTAATAACTTATAGCTTAGTTAACCAAAACGTCGTACATTTTGCCAATGCCATTGCCTACTTACTGATAGAAAGAGCACAATAAGGGGTACAATTAATTATCAATACTTAGCATTATGTTACTACTGACTGAGGCTCAGGCTGCTGCATAATTGCTGCATAATTGAATTGCATATATAAAATGTATTATAATAATTAAATACTATATTATCTAATCTATCTACATGTTTTTCACATGGATGGTCTGTGGCCCCTCTACAATACAATCAATAATCTAGATGTTTTTCACATGGATGCCTGGTCTGCAAATATTGAAAATAATATGCACTTATATTATATATAATAGTATTTAATATAATAAATTTTATATATGCAATTATGCAATGCAATTGCAAATGCATGTGCTGAGTGCTCTCTTAAAAGATGCAGCTAAAAGCTGCATTTTTAAACATACTAAAGGCCATAAAACCCAATTTGTGATTCAAGAAAGTGCATGCAATTTTAAACAACTTTCCCTATTATATCATTTGCTTATCCTTTGTTGAAATGCATCGCCTCCTCCTTGTGTCGTGCACTTTGCAATGTGTGCAATGCATTGCTATTTCATCAACAAACGATATCTGAGAAGTATGAAGCAAATTAAATAATAGAAGTTAGTTATGTTGTTTATTTAAAATTGTATTCTCTATCTGAATCATGAAAGTAAATGTTTGGGTTTCATTGCACCTTTAAGTGTGTAATATATTACAGTAAGTGATGTCCCCTGCAATGCAATTTGTTTTCAAATGTTGGCAAAATGGCAAGTAGTTGAAGTTACTAGTACTTGTTGATTTTACATTTGCGGCTTGACATTTTGACAACTTAGTGGGGGTTTTTTTTAACACTGACAGAGTTCGACGTTGACAACAACATCATCCGTCACATATGTACATGTCATGCTAAAATGACAGAGGGAGACAAAAAAGATAGAGAGATAAAAAATGCACCTAGCATTTTAAAAGCAAGCATCTGGGCACATTTTGGATTTTATGAACATACTGGAAAGCACAAATTGGACAAGACACACACGGTTTGTAAAGCCTGTCACACAAAAATTAAATACCTAGGGAATACTACTAACTTGAGAAATCACGTTAGCCGTTTTCACTCTGAGATGCTAACACCTGCCGCCAGTGCCACTGCCAAGGAAATAACAAGACTAGCTGAAGCTCATCAGCCAAGAATTGATGCAATGCTGTCAACTTTGCCGCTCAACTCTGAAAAAGGGAAGAGAATAACCAAAGCTGTGGCAACTTTCATAGCGAAGGACCTACGGTCTTACTCTGTTGTGGAAAACCTTGGGTTTTGCAACCTGTTGAAGACGCTAGAGCCACGTTATAAGATCCCGTCACACAATCACTTTACAGAAAACGTTATACCTGCACTCTACCATGAAACAAAAGCTCAGGTAATTGCATCAATGAGCCAAGCCAGTCGAGTCGCAATAACGTGTGATTCATGGACTTCAGTCACGACGGAGTCTTATGTAACAGTAACTGCACATTACGTCAGCAAGGACTGGCAGATCTTGTCGCATGTGCTGCAAATGAGAGCAGTTTATGAGTCTCACACAGGTTCTCATCTGGCGGAGCTACTGTCTTGTGTCGTGGAAGAATGGCAGCTGTCCGATAAATCTGTAGTGCTTGTGACTGACAATGCGTCAAACAGGATTGTTGCTGCTCAAGTTGGAAAATTCCCTCATGTAAAATGTTTCGCCCATACACTGAATCTCGCATCCCAGCGGGCGCTGAAAGTGGCCACGCTCTCCAGGCTTTTAGGCAGAGTGCGACGAATATCAACATTTTTTCACCGCAGCACTACCGCAAACCACTGTCTGAAAGAAAAACAGAAATGGCCTGAAGAATCATAAGCTGATAACTGATGTGACAACAAGGTGGAACAGCTCATATGACATGGTCGAGAGGTTCTTAGAACAGCAACCTGCAATCTGTGCCACATTGTTGTCTCCAGAAGTCAGAAAAAGTGAGTCAGATCTCTGCACTCTCAACGAAACAGATGTGTCAAATACAGAGGATGCTGTGAGTGCATTAAAGCCAATAAAAGATGCAACTACACTGATGTCAGAAGAGCGCAATCCAACTGTTTCTCTCATTGCCCCTCTAAATGCACAACTGCTCCAGAACATGACAGACACCATGGGAGACACACCCATGATCCATGAGATCAAGAATGCCATCAAAACAGATCTCCTGAAGAGGTACAGCAGTGAGGCAGAGAAGAAGATACTTTATACAGCCTCTGCCCTAGATCCTCGTTTTAAGGGACTGCCTTTTATTCTCACAGAGGAGGAGAGATTGGAGATATACAGAGGAGTGACTGAGGAGGCTGCATCCTTGGAGGTAATTTTAATTGCATCATGTTTCTTGAAAAATGTATAAATTGAAAACAAACATAAAACATACCATCCATAACAAAATAGGCTTAGCTAACAGTAGCTTGCTTAGTAGCTAGTTTAATGAGTACAAGGTTTATTTATATAAGACAGTTCGAAAACGCCACAGTCAACTTTCCTCCTCCTCCGTCCACTCCTAATAGATGTGAGCTGTTGCATGCATTACTGTCTCTCTGAGCACACACATAGCATTAGCTGGCTGGCTGCTAGATGTAATAATGAATGCTATTTTTTCTATTCTTTTGTTCAAACACAGATTGAGTGTACTAGTACAGTTACATCTAGGAGGACAAACGTGGATGAAGTGCCACTGCCTGAGGGAAAAGAAACTCTGGAAGAAGAATCACCCATCGAGGAGGATAACCCTTCTCCTCCCAAAAGAAAGTCCACATCGCTGCTCATGACTTTGCTGGGACAGTCTTTCACTGACACTGAATGTACAATAGAACCCAAGACCCCCTATGCCAAGGCTGAAGAGGAAATAGAGAAATATTGTAAAGCCCCATCTCTGCCTCTCACTGAAGACCCTTTGAACTGGTAGCATGTACATGAGGTCATATTTCCCCTCCTCTCTCATTTGTCAAAGCGATACTTGTGTATTCCAGGTACAAGCGTGTCTGCAGAGCGGGTTTTCTCCACTGCAGGAGATGTGGTAACGGCAAAAATAAGCACCCTCAAACCAGAGCATGTGGATCAACTAGTGTTCTTACAGAAAAACCTACATATTCCATAATTCTGAGTAGTGATTCAGGTTTATATTAATATTTAATGTTTTTTGGCACATCCAGATAAGTGCTGTGTGCCCCACTGCCCAGTGCAGTATTGTTAAGTTATTTTATATTTGTTAATGTTATAGCTTATAGCTTTTTGAAACATGAAGCTTAAAACCTTGAGTAAATCTTTGTTGGATCACAAAATATACTAGTACACGACACGACCGACCACGTCACTCACTGTCACAGTCACACACACACACACAAACAATACAAAAGAAACAACACACAACTGCACACACCTCATGTGCGCGTGTCACTCTTCTTCACCATGATTCACTCTTTTTATGATGTGTGTTTTTTTTTGTATTGTTTGACTGTGTGTGACTGTGTGTGTGACTGTGTGTGTGGTGTGTGTGTGTGTGTTGTGTAACAATATATTTGTGATCCCATAAAGATAATCAAAGTTAGTTAATCTAGTAGTTCAATGCTACTTGTTGTATAATGTCTAATACTACTTCTAGTGTTACTGTGATGTTTGCCAATCAGGAAGTGCTCTGTTTTGTAGATGTTGTGCTATTGTTTACAGCACACCTGTATTGTTTGCAATGCAGTGAGTGCATATTGCATAAGGGATTATTCACACTAAAAATTGTCTATTTTAAATAGACCCTTTAAGAAAGATATCATATGTTTTGTTTACGATCCCAAATGCCATCCCACTCCCAGGCAGATCTGTAGGGGTTAACCTAATATAACCATACCAACCAGTTAACAATAACAATGTGTGTACTGTCTAACTGTCTTTATGAGTGTGTGAGTGTGACTGTGAGTGAGTGCCAGTTTGAATGTTGTTTGTATGTATCTATGAGTGTGTGTGAGACTGAGTGCCTTAACTGCCTTTGAATGTTTTTGTTTGTATGTGTGTCTGTCTATGAGTGTGAGTGTGACTGTGGCTGACTGGCTGTGGTGCCTTTGAATGTTTTTGTTTGTGTGTGTACCACTGTCTAGTGTCTGTCTAACTGATTATGAGTGTGCAGAGAGTGAGTCCACTGAAGCCAAACCACTATTATTAGGGGAAGGAAAAGCCTTGACAGAATAAATCATAAATTGAAGCTTAAAGCCTTGAATAAATCTTTATTGGATCACAAATATACTGTACAGACAGTACACAGCACACACACACACACAACAGCACAATACAAAAATAAAGCACACACACCTCAGGTGAGTGGCATGCCATCCTTTCTTCACCATGATTTACTCCTTGATGTCTGTGGGCTTTTTTATGTATTGTTTGTTTGTGTGTGACTGTGACTGTGTGTTCAGTGACAGACTCAGTCATTGTTCAGTTGTGTGTAGTACCGCTTTAACACTAAGTAACTAATAACTAACTAATTTATATTTGTGATCCCATAAAGATAATATAATCATCAAGAAGAAACTGTAGTTATAGTAGTTCAGTTCAATGCTACTTGTTTTAAATGCCTCTAGTACTACTGTAACTGTGTAAACTAATTGTATATGTCACATGTGTGTGTTGTGTGCACACTCTGTGCTGTGTGTTGTGTTCCAGATTCACGTGATGTTTGTTTGCCACAAATTGACAGTCATGAAGGCACAGTGGAGTGCACCTGTAATTTTGTACCGCATATAAGGGATTTATGTTTTGTTTTCTGAGGAGGACAATTTTCACACAAATAAGAAATAAGGTATTATGGTGGTAACTTAAGCTTGACATATCTGTTATGAGCTGCTTATTATATTTTCATTATTTTATATGTTTAACCAAACTCTTCTCTGAAACTGCAGATATATTACTTCTGTATTTTCTAATAAGTGATGTATCTTTAACAACTTACTTTTAGCCTAATAAGTATGTATCAGTACATCTTAAAGTTATGGCTTCTCCCATACAAAGTTTTCTAAATATCTGAAACTCAAGGTAAAATCCAAGGCTTCTCTGTACAGTATCAACTTCTCAATCCAATTAGCCAACTAGCCTCTGGTCACATTCCAAGAAAACATATCTCCCAAATTTTAACATAGAGGACCTGTTTTTTTTCCCTCCCTTTCCTAGTAACCACTAATCACGTGAGATTTATTGGCCAATCATTATCAGCCAATTAGCTCTCCGCTTTGTAAGGAACTGTAATAGTATAAAAATGCATGTATATGAAAATGTGTTAGTCTTGCGTTACTGTTTTTTGTGCTGGGACACTGTTGCAACAGTGTAATAAAGATTACCTCTCCTGAGGAGAGCCCTTGTTTGATAAATATCTGGTCTGGACCTCTTTATTACTGCACCTGAGACAAGCTCACTCACGACAGTAACTTGGCGACTCTGGTGGGACGTGCTTCAGGTCGACCTTTCCGTGCCTCCCTGGCTGGGAAACAACATCTGTGTGCATCCATCTGATTCAGGTCTATAGCTGACCTGTGGGAGGTTTTGTCTTGTTGGCCAGGGAGTCCCGGGGGCGATAAGGGAGTACGTCCTGAGGAACAGACCACAAACAACGGACGCAATCTACCCCTTGGACCAGTCTGTGAGTGTCTTCTTGTATTTTGTGTTCATGTACGTTTAATATATGTTCTGGGACTTTTACCCTGTTTTTGTTTTTGACTATAGTGCTAATCTCTCCCGCTAAGCAGGGACGTTGAGGTAGTGTCCGTCCGGTAACTGCAGGGACTTGACTTGACTATAGTGCTAATCTCTCCCACTAAGCAGGGACGTTGAGGTAGTGTCCGTCCGGTAACTGCAGGGACTTGATTAGGGATTAGTGCCCCTGTTTTTTGTTGAATTTTTGTAGACTGGGCACTTTGTCATCAAAATTTACATTCACTTTAAGGAACAGGGATATAATAATGGGATCCCGGTTGTCTAAAGTAGACAAAGACTCTCACCTTGCTAAAGTATATGCAAATTAGGGAAAACTCAGTACTGCTTGGTTATAAAAAAAAAATAGAATTTATATTTTGTGCACAGAGCTCTGAGTTTCCTATACTCTCAGCCTTGATCCTGAATTAAGGTGGCCGAGATTTGGGTCCTTTGAGCTCCCTAAATTAATTGCCCTCCGCAATCTTCTGGTTGATATATGCCCTGACCAGATGGACTACTATTATCTGTTTGAGAATAGTAGGGTTGCGGACGTCAAAACCCAAATGAAAATGTTTTTTCTGTATTACTAAAAGTTTCATGTATGTTAACATTGCTTTAGAATAAATGCTGGGAGTGAAATATTTGAGGTATTGAGGTGTTTGTGGAAAAGATAATAAGGTAAAAAAACTTGTCTTGTTTGCCATTGGAGTTCTGCTTCTTTGCTGTATTATGGACTGTGTGTCATTAGATGTATGTATTTGGGTCTGTTTCTTTTGCAATAAATATTTAAGTATATGCAGGTTGTGATGCAGTTGGGAGGTGGAGTTTTAATGGTAAATAAGACAATAAGGTTGAATATGTAATATACATGATAAATGGTCAGCCCTTATGGGGACAGTACACTGTAAAATTGTTTTTATATTAATGTATTTTCAATGACTTGTTATGCAAGCTGCATAGTATAAAATATAGGAGAAATTGCATTTGCAAGTTTATTTGTATATATATATATATATATATATATATATATGAAGTAGCTGGTTTTATGCTTTCAAAACACAGTTGATTGCAATGGGTTGAATTTTAGATAATAAGAATATCTCATTGTGTTATATTTGTCCTGAAAATCGGAGCTCAGTGCTTAGACAGAGCAATGGAAAATTGTCATTTTATTACTTAAAGGACCAGTTCACTCATGGGAAAGGGGTTCATGAGTAGCAATAACACTGGATTAACAAGAAAAGAAGATAATACATAAAATGTAGTAGTTTGTAAAATATATTATTTTTTTACATTTTTTATCTTCTTCTTTGCAGTTCAGCTAAATGTCCCTGGAATGCCCTGATAAAAGGGCAGTGCTGCAATGCTCTATTACCCCGCCCCATGGCCAATCAAAGTGCTTTAGTAAATGATATGCTAAAGGCAGTAAACCTCCAATGTGCACACACAATCAGCAGCTAACAAAATAAATTTAAATATCACTCCCCACACTTTACATTTAAAGGGTTTTATAAAATTTTCATGATTCAGATACAGCATGTAATTTTTTTTTAAATATAATTTTTATTGGTGTTTTTTAACAACATCAACGTCAAAACAGATATAACAGTAAACCATAATCTTATACATAAACAATAAATAACTCAATGCATATTGTAATACTTCATAGTAATATTATCTACTGTATATGCTGAGTGAGTCTATTCTAAAGCAGCTGAATTAGTTACATAGCATAATTTCTTATTGTGTGTTCTAGTGTATAAGGTGCTTAAAGAATTTCGCAACACCTTAATTTCAACCTAATCAAAATGAGCATATAGGAACGAGAATCAAGACAGCAAAATAAAACAAAACAAAACAAAGAGAGAGGAAGGAAAAAAAAAAAAAAAGGGGGAAGAAAGAGACATAACCCCCACATTGCTGAACCTTTTCCTCCCCTCCCCCTCAGCGCCAGGTCCACTCTACCAAATACCCAGAAGAACTATTTCCGAGTTTTGAAATGGGCTTATCATGACCTCTATATTTCTGTTGGCGAGAAGCTTTTAATGAATTTTGACCATTTACTAAAAAATGCTACAATCTCGCCCTCTGAGTTTAGATTTGTGGCCAGTTGTTCTACCCTGTATTGAGATAGTTTTTGACTTTGTTTACTGTAGGTATAAATCTAGTTTTCCATTTTTTAAAAATCAGATTCCTTGCAGCAAGAACTACTAGATTTAATATCTTGGCATCTCTGAAACCCTCCTTATTATTAGACAGAAAAATTATGTTTAACAGGGTAAATTTGAGGGGTTTAATTTTTACCGCTTTCACTAGCCAAAACTCTAGTTTGTGCCAGTAGCGTGAAGGATCTCACAATGTGTATATCCTTATCTATATTCATAGACAGATGGTCTGAACATTTTTGGGCTAGTTTTTCAACATTACCATTGCCCCTCTGTGAGTTCAGAAGGGTATACCATAGAGAGATGGAGGCGCGGGCAGCCTTGATCAAGGCCGGCCACGTCTCCAATCTCCCCCACGTCCATTTCCAATCATATTGCGCAAGCAGTTGAGAAGTGTAATGCTTGGCTTGGAGATAGGCAAAAAAATTTTGATTACTGAGATTAAATTCCATTTTCAGTTCTTGGAAAGATTTAAGAATTCCTGACTCTACATGGTGGAGCTGTGCAACCTGGCTGAGCCCCTGCTCCTGCCACTTTTTCAAGTGCAGGGCTTGGGATCCCTCTTGGAATTCTATATTGCCTATAAAGGTTTGGTACCTGGGAATATTGGTGTTTATTCTCAGTATTGTGCCTATCTTTTTCCAGGCCAGAATTATTACATGTATAGTTTTAAAATTTCTCACTAGCTTGGGTATTAAGTGGGGCGGTGTATGTAAGAGCGACACCGGCTTTAGAGGGAAGATTAAGCTATTCTCTAACTCGTTATCCGTAAAATAGTCAGCTTCTGCCACCCAATCTGCCGCAGTACGACCCAGGAACACCAGATTATAGAGATACAAATTTGGCAGAGCCAACCCAGCAAATTGCCTTGCCAAATATAATCTTTGCAGAGCGACTCTGGGTTTCCTTGACTGCCATATAAATTTCCAAAGTGCCATGTTGAATTTCTTAATATCTTGCATTTTTATAAGAAGCGGGAGGTTTTGGAGAATATATGATATCTTTGGCAGAATTACCATTTTATATAAAGCAACAAGCCCCGAGAGGGAGAGAGGTAAATTCTGCCAGTCTCTAATGAGTGAGATGGCACGTGCAAAGATTGGGGTGAAATTTAAAGAGTACCATTCCCGGGGATCTGCAGAGACAAGAATTCCCAAGTATCTGAGCGATTTCAGAACCGTCTTAAATGGGTTATTTAAATATGACGTATCGGTCTTCCTTAACCACAGTATTTCAGTTTTTTGTTTATTAATTTTATACCCTGCGAATTGGCCAAATTGTTCGATTATGTTAAGAATTATTGGGATATTCCAGGAGGTGTTGGAAACGTAGACCAGCAGGTCATCCGCATATAGAGACACTTTTAGCTCGTGTTTATTAATCCTAATGCCTTCAATGTGGTTTCTGATTTTTATAGCCAGGGGTTCAATTGCCAAATCAAATAGCAAGGGAGAAAGTGGACAGCCCTGTCTTGTACCCTGCTCTAAAGATATGCTCTGTGACTCCTGCCCATGCATGACTAATTTTGATGTTGCCTGCTTACATAAGTTATTTACTAAGTTTAGAAATTTATCTTGAAATCCAAATTGTTTCAATGTAGTAAGAATATGATCGTGGCTGACTCGATCAAACGCCTTCTCAGCGTCGATCGTTATAATCGCCGCATCAGATAAACTTTCCGTTGACTTCCTTTCACTGTTTTTAAAATAATCGATGGATAAAAGAAGTTGTCTAATTTTAGATGAGGAGCTCCTTTTTACAAGAAACCCCACCTGATCTTTGTGAATTACTTCCCCTAAGCCTTTTTGCATTCTCTTTGCCATAATTTAAGCAAATATTTTGTAATCCGTGTTCAGTAATTCAATGGGTCTATACGACTCTCTGCACTGTGGATCTTTATCAGCTTTGGGTATTAGTATGGTATGGGATGATAAGAAACTGGGAGGTATTTGATTATTCTGTTGAAAGAGATAATTGAAAAGAATGGTCAACTGCGGAGTGATAGCTTTACCTAAACTTTTATAAAATTCATTTGGCAATGAATCAGGACCCGGCGCTTTGTCTTTTTTCAAGATTTGAATTGCTTGGCTTACTTCCAGCTCTGTTATCGGAGCATTCAACCCCAGATTGAGTTCAGAGGATATTTTCGTGGGAGCAATGTCTTTCCAGAAACTCTCCCTTGTAGCTATATTTACTGGGTTCGCCGCATAGATTGCTTTGTAGTATAGAAAAAAAGATTCAGATATTTCCTCAGGTGAGGTGAGCAATGTATTATCAATTCGTATGGCTTCCACTGTTTTTGAAGATCTCAAATTCTTTACCAGTTAAGCCAATAATTTGCCTGATTTATTACCGAATTTGTAGAAATTGGATTGGTATCTTAAGTCTGCTTGTGTTGCGTTAAGAAGTAAGAGAGTATCTCTTTCTTTTTTGGCTTTAATATATTTTCTCCAATTCTCATTGGAAGATATGTTAATATACCTATTGTAAGCATTAATTACCGTGTCAATTACTTGTCTTTCCCTTCGGCGGGTTTCTTTTTTGATATATGCCATATACGCAATTATATCCCCCCTCAATACCGCTTTTGCTGTTTCCCACAGAGTCAGAGGACTAGCCACTGAGTCATTGTTGTTTCGAAAATAATCCTCCCACCTTTCCCCTAGCCACTCTCTAAATTTTGCGTTCTTGTCAAGATATTTAGGATAGTAAAACGCCTGTCTTTTAGTGCTAATCTTTGAGACTGGGATGTTTAAAGTAATTGGTGCGTGGTCTGATAGTAAGATTTCGGGTATATGTGCTTTGGCCCCCCTATGATAGAGGCTATCATTAATTAGTATGAGATCAATTCTCGATAGAGATTTAGATGTTTTAGAGCAGCATGTGTACTTTCTACTATCGGGATTCTGAACCCTCCAAATGTCTCTAACTGCTAGGTTTCGCGTAATGGATTTGAATAGTTTATTTTCCAATTTGTCCTTTTTATTTATCTTTTGCTTCACTCCATGTCTCAATCTGTCTATTGGAGCTTGTGGGGTCATGTTAAAGTCCCCTGCTATAGCTATGTGACCTTCCGCTATTTGCAGAATTTTCGCCTGAAGAGAATCCCAAAACCCATACTCAATTGTATTTGGTGCATACAAATTGCATATAGTGAATATTGAGTTTGCAATTTTCAACTTTAAAATTATGAATCTACTATCTGAGTCAATCAGTGTGTCTAGTTTTTCATAGCTTAATTTCTTCCCGATCAGGATTGCAACTCCCTTTCTCCTATTAGCTGAAGGTGCAAAAATACACTCTGCCACCCAGGATGATTTCAATTTGAGCGATTCCTCTGCGTTAAGGTGTGTTTCCTGGAGTAATGCTATGAGGGACTTAGTTTTCTGCAAATGTGTCAAAATTGTTTTTCGTTTGATAGGTGATGTAATCCCGCCAATATTCCATGAAGTAATTTTAATATCTTTAATCCTGAGGTTGTTCATATATCTCTAAGGGAAAAAAGTTATATAAGAGTAACTCCTGTACCGTCTGGGGCCCGTGGCGAGGGGGGAGGGAGGGGGGGAAAAACGGGGGAAAAGAAGAGAGATATAGAGAGAGAGAAAGAAAAGAGGGAAAAGAGAAGAGGAAAAAAAAAAAGGAAAAAACCGAAAACAACCTTTACCATCAAAAATAAAACTGGTGCAGTCCCTGTTTCTTACATTAATTTTAACAGTTACCCCCATATTCTGCTATCTTTTTTTCGGCATCAGCTGCTGAGTAAAAAAAAAAACGTTTGACCATCATGCGTTAGTTTAAGTTTGGCTGGGAAAATAACCGTGGCTTGCCAGCCCATTTTCAGCATCCTACCGCAAACCGAGGAGAGCTCCCTCCTCTTTGTGGAAGTTTCTATGGAAAAATCTTGAAATAACAAAATTTTATTCCCATTGTAGAAAAGGGGTTGATATTTTCGGTAGGATTGAAGAAACGTCATTTTGTCCTGATAATTCAGGAACTTTGCGATGATTGGTCTGGGTCTGGCTAGGTTAGTTAAAGATTCGGGAGCCCTCCCCAGTCTGTGAACTCTTTCAATAGCGATGGGTGTTTGTGCTGGGGGGATTTTTAACAGTTGTGGTAGAGTGTGCGTCATAACCTGCATAAGCTCATCCTGCTTAACTGATTCTGGGAAGCCAATAATTCTGAGGTTATTCCTCCTTAATCTGTTTTCTAAGTCTTCTACTTTAGCTTTTAATTTCAGAATCTCAGAGTGGTGATCTTCTATCTTTGAAAAATAACCATTTGACGTATCCTCTAGATCTGAGATTCTCTGTTCTGCTTCTTGGATTCTTTTTGAGAATTGTCTGACCTCTAAGGTCAGTAGAGAGATATCCTGTCTAATTTCATTTTTTAATAAGTCAAATTTTGGAGTAATGGCTTCTAATATACTTGTAGCAAGATTTGTTCATTCATTTGAAATCATTAGATTTTGGGACTTCGAGGGCGTTGATTCTATAAGTGTGTCTACCGGTGTCCCTGGCGAGATTTTGTTCCTATGGTCCTTGTTTTTGGCTGCCATACCCGGAATATTTTTTCCCGTGAGTGATGGTGAAGTGATATATTTATCCATACACGGCGAAGGAAGTGTGAGGAGAGTTACGTGCAAAAAAAACAAAGTGATTTAATGGTTTACGGCGTGCCCTAATGTGAAGGAAGTACTAAGTTAGAAAAAGGGAAGGGGAGAAAAAAAAAAAAAAAAAAAAAGTGCCTAGGGAGTGAAGTGCAAAGGGGAAGTGCCTAGCAAATGAGCAAGTGAGGTGCCACAAAAATGATGAGTAAGAGAAGAGAACAAAAAACCAATGAGCCTCTTCAAAAATATGATTAAAGTGAGATATAGTGAGGTAATAACGGTTAAGGACCTTTAGCTTTTGAAACCGCGATACACCAGCGTGCAAAATGTGTTCTAGCGCCAAAGAACAAGGACACAAGGCTATTAGCTCTTGTGACCTAAATCTAGTCTAAATATTTTCCTATAATACACTTGCTGCTAAGCCAACAGCAGAAGGTGAGCTCCTATCAAACCAAGCAGAATAGATTTGCTGTATATGTTCACCTGAATAAACAACACTTGTTAAAAAAATCTACATGGGGGTCTGTGCAATCCCCTAGATTCCACTTACGTTCCTAAACTCCTTCCCTAGAATAAATCAAGATTGTGTTGTTTTCCTCTCTCCCTTTCCCCCCCCCCCTATTTAATAGATAAACCAATCTATGTTCACATCATTATGCTGGATCCAGAGCTTTAAACTCTACACCTGCCTGCCAGTGTCACTAATAGTTCAATAAAAAACAATAACTCCTAATAGACAGACAGATTAGTGAGAAAGCAGTATAGTGGAGGCGATTCTTAACTACCTTGGAATTGCTCTAAGTTACTTCAATACTTTTGCTAAGTCATGAGCCTTGGCCTTTAGTTAGAGTGTTTCAATTCTGTGCGTGTAATACTGGGTTAATAAATACCTAGCTTTAGTTCGTCTCACAAATCCCCGTCTGGAGCATGTAACCCACAGATTAAAATGCTTGATGTTCTCAAGAGATAACTATAAGGTAATGAGCTATCTTAGCTCTTACTTGCCTCCTGGAGCAGTGTGTTATACCTGTACTTATACGAGATCATATGCCTTAGGTTCTATACCTGCCTTTCCACATTTACACAATTCAATAGTTTATTAGTAGAAAGAACCAACTTATTCTTTCCTCTTTTTTTCTCACGTCATTTAGGCAAAAACAAACATTTTTAACCCTTCAATTTGCCCAACAGTATTATTAACCAAGTTTTATAGCTTCAATAATACTTATTGATACCATCGGTTACTATGCAGTAATAAAATCTAAGCCAGGTCCCGTGTATTTCACGGGAAACATATTTACTTGGGTACATAAGCTGAATCTTAAAACTCAACCCATACACATAATACGTCTATTATGTACATTAAATGGTGGATTAGCATCTGAGCCAGCTTTTATTCAGTTCACCAGCTAGCTCCTAAGCATCTGGCCCTTCGGTGCTTGTTAGTGTCTTTAGCAATAAGAGAAGGGAAAAAAACAAAGTAGAGAAAAAAACAAACAAAGTAAATGTTCATTAGATAGGTGAAGTCTATTAATATCGATAATTTGCTGGGGAGTGCTAAAGCAAGGTTATGTCACTTGTGCCTCAAGGGGATAAGGCAATTTCAGGGTATTTAGCAAGTTCAAACCTTGGGTTCTTAACCGTATTGACTCTTGCCCCACTCCTTCCCTTTTCAGGGCTCAATCAACCGAAAAACTTAAGCCAAAGTTCAGATGCCCATTTTGGTACAAAGTTCCAGCCCTCGATTTAGACTATTAGCTGGTCCCCTCTTCCCTTCCCGGCAGCTAGCGTGTATGAGCTGAGTGGCAGCCTTCCCGCACTCACCCGTCTTCGCCGTACGGCTCTGTGTCTTGGTTAGCAACCGGTGTGTTTCCTGCAGCCGAGGTCTACTTTTTGCTCTCTGTTAGATGCTGTTCCCAGGCATAACTTTATTCACCTCGATTCCCGAGGCTTTTGCCGCTCCTTTACCCCCTAAGTCAGAGCCTTGTCTTGCAGGAGCTACCTCGCAGCATTGGTAGGGTAGACCCGCCGTCGCTGATAGGGGTGAAGTCTCCCTGAAGTTGCCTCTCGCGGGGGCCAGGGTGGTCCGGGACTTGCGCTGCTCAATCCCCACACGCAGCACCGGTGGGTGGGGAGAACAGCGGATTCTGCAGAGCCTCGTCTTGGTTGCCGACACCGCTCCGGCCGGACGCCCTCACGTCAGGAAAACCTCTGTGGCGTTTACAGTACCGGTGGCTGGGTTGGGTAAGTTGCGGGTGGTCGCCACTGCGTTGGGGCTGTCTTTATGTATAATGTCTCTGGGATGCTTACCCCACTCGAACGGCAGAGTTGTGAGTGGGAGGCCCACCTTCGAATTTTCCAACTTCTTCCACCAGGAGGGGAGCTTACATAGGTAGTCTGCCACACAGAGTAAGCTCTTGGTGGGTCAGCTCTTGTTTAGCGCAGGTGGAATCTTGCGCTGCCGGGGTAGCACAGGAGAGATGGTCTTTTTCTTGTGCTGTAGCAAAGCTTTCCCATGTCTAAGGGAGAGCCAGGCGCGAAAAAACCGCCTAGGAGCAAGCTACAGGGAGTGGTAGCCTGGAGCACGCTCTCTTACTCCAGACTCCTCCTCTTCCCCCACAGGAATTTTCTACAGCATGTAATTTTAAACAACTTTCCAATTTACTTCCATTAAAAATAATGTGCACAGTCTTTTATATTTACATTTTGTTTTAATCACCAGCTCCTACTGAGCATGTGCAAGAACTCAGACTATACGTATATGCATTTGTGATTGGCTGATTGCTATCACATAGTACAGGGGGAGTGGAAATATACATAACTTAGAAATGTGTTAGAAAAGAATCTACTACTCATTTGAAATTCAGACTAAATGCTATTGTATTGTCTTGTTATCTTGCATTTGCTGATTATGCAAATCTGCTGTGTTTACTGGTCCTGTCTCTGGGAGCATAATAATTGCATAAGACCTGGATGATTTTCTATATTTTTACTTTAGTTTGTTTTACAATAGTTTGCTTACATAATCACCTTGTGCAGACCTTTCCTTGTATATATATATATATATATATATATATACAGTATAATATAAAATCTGTGAGACTAGCAGTGGAAAAAAAAAAAAAGAGTTACATTTGCTTTCCAGCTGATTGAGGCTTCATGCCGATGTGGATTTGACTTCTGAGTTGCATACATACAGGTCTGTGTAAAAGTCTGTTCTAATACAGGAGTGGAATTGCATGTTGCAAACGTTTTCTTTTTCTCTTCAAATAAGTTGCAAACTGAGAGATATCACTGACCTGAAAGTATTCAAGCTCTAAAAAATAAAACTGCTCACTGCTCAACACCGAGTCAGGGGTGGAGCAAGTGCTATGCACAGAAGGCAGGAAAAAAAAATATTTAAAGGGGTATAGGCAAACTGATATAAAATCTGAGATTTCAAAAACAAAATATTTACAGAGAAAGAAAATAAGGTGTATTGTATGCTCAGCACTAGTATTTTTAACTATGTCAAGCAGTTTCAATTACAAATTATTCTTAATTTGGGTAAACTGTCCCTTTAACTATCCTGCACCCCTGTGAGTGTGGTTTCTTATTACTGGCTTGTTTACTTAGGCTGATTGATAGATGAGACTCCAGTATAAAACTTTTACTATAGGTGGGTATACCACAGACTAAATCAGCTATTTCAAATGCCAAAATAGAGGAAAGGAGCTTGTACAGGGACATTCTTTACACATTTATGTGCCACACGCAGTACACCTCTTCAATCAGACAAATGCACAACATTTTTTTTAAACCAAGGTCTCACTAGGTATGAGACATTGCTTCTTGTACCTTCTAATATCACTATCATCCACTGTACCTCTCTCAACCCAGCAACTTTGTTACCTCTGCCTGATGATGGTACCCCACACTATGACTGTTTATCTGTATCCCTCTTTTCCTCCAAACTAAGGGATGGCCTCTCTGATGTGCCTCTACCTAACCTGGATTGGACACTGTTCTATGATGGAAGTTTGAGGATGGTGAATGTTTCTGCTGTAGTCATGACAGATTCTGTTATAGAGGCCGAGCCCCTCCCATCTCACTACAGTGCCCAAGCGGCTGAGCTACATGCACTTACACTTGCTTGTCAGCTCTCAAAGGACAGGTCAGTAAACATTTACACTGATAGTAAATATGCTTTAGGGATTGTATATGCCACTGGTCAATTATGGAAATTAAGGGGTTTTCTAACTTCTGCTGGTACCCAAATTGCCAATGCACCACAAGTTTCTGCACTCCTTGACTCAATCCATTTACCCACTTCCATCTCTGTCATGCATTGCAAAGCACACACCCACTCACAGGAACCCATTTCACTTGGTAATAGTTATGCTAATCAAATTGCTTAGCATGCAGCTTCTCTGCCATTTATCCTTCTCTCAGCCCCACTCACAAACCTCACCCTTTTGACACTACATTGTCTTCTCTTTACACTTCTCTTCCTGAACAAACTGTTCACCTCTGGACTATTCTTGGTGTTACCTGTGACTCTTTTGGTATCTGGTCCACTCCAGATGGATGCCCTGCTCTACCTCAACCACACCTCTCTCTTATGCTATCCTTTCTGCATAACCAAACACACTGAGGTACCACACAACTTGCTGAAACCCTTAACAGACAGTGGTTTGCCCCCCCCATCAAGCTGCAAAATGGGTTGTATTGAATTGTGAGACGTGCTCAATTCAATCCAAGGGGGGAACCTAAAGGCCCACCAGGTGGCTACAACAAGCCAAAGAAAGAAGAAGCTGGGGCAACCAAGGCCTCTGAAGAAGGGGTAACCAAGACCCCTGACGACGATTGGTTAATTCAGACCCTTCCGGGTTTGAAACTCAGACTAACCAGAAATAGTGAAATCTCACTAGCTGAATGAGTGAAACTGAAAGATCTGTCTTTCTAACTCTTATTTTCATTGTCTCACTCCTCTGTTGATATCTTGAGTAACATCCCTCAATATGTCTCCTTTGTTTTGTGTCACACTTTTGACCATGCTCTCTTACTCTATTTCCCAATATGTGTCTTCTGGTCAGTGTGTTTGTCCTAACCCCTTTACTAAATAATCTTGTTCTGGTAACCTTGTATCTGTGGCAGTTTTCCCTCCCACTACTAGCTGCCCAACAAGTAATTATACTCAAAGTTCGTATTTAAAGGTCCTAAGGGGTTTGTTATCCAGTCTATTTGCATAGCCCCACTAGTGAATGTGGTTTGAAAATTATGAAGTGGGTAGCTGAGAAATGAAAGTCACCCCTTCTTGCTTGATGTTCCCCTGTAACTACCTCTGCCACAACCCCTATTTACCCCCATGATTCTTTCCCCCATAATGATAATTTACCTAATGCCCAATTGTCCACAGAGAACTATTCTTTAGGTGAATGGGGACTAAACTCACACATTGTCCTACTCCAAACTATAGCCAATCACACCGAGAGCAATTGTTATATTTGTGCTCGCATTCCCACTCATCATAAGGGGGGTATTCCTCTTATGGGTATTAATGTTGATTTGTTTACCTTTGCTTTGTCTACTTTTATTCCTCCAGGTACACCATTGTTCAACCTATCAGGTAATTTTATCTCTTTGGGAGGCACCTCATATGGTACTATCTGCAGGGAAATTGGCCAAGGTACAAGGTACATATGTGAATATGTAATCTCCAGTAATGGCACTCATTTCCGGCTGGTAAATTCCTCTGGTATGATCCTAAATGTGAATTATAATCTCACTGCACTTTTTTATTTCCTCCAGGGCCCCAATTGTACTTTTGTTTCCCCATCCCTTGTACAATCTTTCCTCGGCAGACCACCCCCTGGGTTGTATTGGATATGTAGACAGACAGCGGTGTCAGTCCTCCCTGGTAACTATACAGCCATCTGCTTCCTGGGTGTGGTAACCCCAGCCATCTGTGTTGTCCCCACGCTGTCCTTGGGCCCAATTCGCAATAAACGTGAATCTGGAAGCTCGCTGCTCCCCCTTGTCCAACAGTATGCTGGAGATTCAACTGGTCGAGCTATCCTCCTGGCCGTTGGTGTCTACCGGAATCATCAGGACATCATCATGTTATCTGTGATACTACAGACCTTCATGAATGAGAGTGCAGGAGTTGTTCAGAGTGTGGCCCAAGAGTTGAAACAGCTTAGATAACTAGCATTGCAGAATAGGATGGCCCTTGATTACCTCCTGGCATCCCAAGGAGGGGAGGGGGGGTGTAGAGTCTTGTGAGCAAATAATGTTGTACCCATGTTACTGATCAATCACTTAATTTGAGTCACCATCTCACAGTTATTAGGCCCCTATCCCAGGATGTCCAAGATGTGATTGATGAGAAATTTGGCCTTGGAGGTATTTTTAACCATCTCTTTGATTGGCTACCTAATTTGGGATGGTTACACTCCCTTTTTCTGTATGGCATTGTTATTATAGTATGCCTTATACTGATGTGTTGCTGTATACAATGTGTACCTGGTCTAATCTCTACATGCAAGAATGTTTTCACTGTGTCTCATTCTTCTCCCAAATACTTGTTTCCCTCTATCCGTTTTGAATCTCCCCAACATGTTGAGATCTCTCTTGACCCTGATTTCTTCTGAGTTCACCTACTTCTCTCCTACTCTATGTCTCTTTTGACCTCTTGATCTTACAATGTTATTGCCTACCCACCAGCTGTGCCCTAAAATTTCCTGTCTTATCCCTATGCAGGATGCACTATGTCCCTAGGATCGTCTAGAACTTTCCTACATTGGGAAACTGGCCACGGAGAGACCATGGACCATCATCTACCTTGATGGCCACCCCGGTCGTAGCCTGTATACCCATAACCCACTCCTTTTTCCCTCCCTGGTGGTTTCTATTTCTTCATTGTCTTTCTGTATTGTTTTATTTTGCTTTCATATTGCATTACCTTATACTTACACTTTCTATATTTCCTTCACAGGTGCAGAATTCCTTCACCTCCCAAACATGCCATGATACTGCCTGACAACCCACTATTCGCCATCAACTCTGCAAGAATGATGGGAATTGTTAATTGTTGTTAATAAATCTGGGAGGGGATGTTTCTGCACTATGTCATGCCACACATATGTCATGCCACACACACATATACAGCATAGGAATGTTTAGGTAGTTGTCTACTCCACCCGATGGCGACTATCATCCAGTAATAGCGGAATTGCCTACTACCTAATAACTTCACTCCTACCTTGTTTTTGCTTACCCTCTTGTAATCCTGTGAACCATCTTGGACGCGAGCACCCATGTACTAATAGCTTTGTGATTGTCAAACCGCCATGAGTCGCATTTACTTTTTGTGATCGCGGCACTTTGACGTTTGCTTATTATATTTTCATTATTTTATATGTTTAACCAAACTTTTCCTTTTCTTTTACTGAACTCTTCTCTGAAACTGCATTCTGTATTTTCTAATAAGTGATGTATCTTTAACAACTTACTTTTAGCCTAATAAGTATGTATCAGTACATCTTAAAGTTATGGCTTCTCCCATACAAAGTTTTCTAAATATCTGAAACTCAAGGTAAAATCCAAGGCTTCTCTGTACAGTATCAACTTCTCAATCCAATTAGCCAACTAGCCTCTGGTCACATTCCAAGAAAACATATCTCCCAAATTTTAACATAGAGGACCTGTTTTTTTTTTTTCTCCCTTTCCTAGTAACCACTAATCACGTGAGCTTTATTGGCCAATCATTATCAGCCAATTAGCTCTCTGCTTTGTAAGGAACTGTAATAGTATAAAAATGCATGTATATGAAAATGTGTTAGTCTTGCGTTACTGTTTTTTGTGCTGGGACACTGTTGCAACAGTGTAATAAAGATTACCTCTCCTGAGGTGAGCCCTTGTTTGATAAATATCTGGTCTGAACCTCTTTATTACTGCACCTGAGACGAGCTCACTCACGACATATCTATTTTGGTTTTAATTTAATGTCTATTATTATATTATTATTACTAAGTAAGTAAAGACATTAAATTAAAACCAACATAGATAGGTTAGACATTTATTTGTTGTTCATGTTTCTTTACAAGTGTACTATATATATAAAATATATATTTAAATATTTTCTTTTATTGAAGAAGTACACTGCGAGCACTACACCTTTTACACTACTCTGTAACTACAGTTTGATGCCATAATATTGTTTCCAAACCAATACAACAATTGCCATTTAGTATTTACTGTTCTATAAACTGTTGTTGTCTGCTGTGTTCAAACTTTGCCACAGGAAGAGTGTCCTTTTTTGAGCTAATAAAATAAAACAAGAGTTTATTTCAATATTTTGACTGCTTGAATTTTTTTTTCTGAAAAATTTAAAAAATGGGCAGAAATAATGCAGTAATCGTGATGCATCGCAGAATCGAATCAAATCGTTATGATGATAATCGTAATTGAATCGAATCGTGAGACAAGTGAAGATGCGCAGCTCTACATGATACAGGGTGCCGGAAAATGGGAGAAAAAATAAATTTGTCAAAAAAAAATCTACTGCTTATTTAAAATTCAGAGTAAGGGGCCTATTTATAAAAGCATCAACTATGTTGCATTCGCAGGCGTCAATACGCTCGCCAGATATCGCTGCTTCGGACCTGAATACGTTCTCCTTATTTATCAAAAAAGCCGTCAAAAACATGCGCGTCGGCGGAGCTTGGTGAGCTGCAGAGCAGACGTGCTGATACAGAGCTCTTGCACAAAAAGCTGTCTAAAGTGGGTTTTTTTAGCGATAAAAAGTACGCCAATTGCCACAAAAACATCAGGAAAGTGCCAGAGAGATTATAGATAGCACCTTTGGGCTGTATTTTTAATGTAAAAGAGGATCCGGAGGCAGGCCGACTGGGAGTACCGGAAGAGTTGGCAGGAAAGGCCGGGGCTTCGGCCTACATCGGCACTTACACGACACAATAATGGATAGATTAAAAGGACAGTGACTATACCTACAGACAGGCAGCATTCTGTCAGTGTCCCGGAAAGCCAGTTTGCATATATCATCTGACAAGAGACTTTTTCCTGAACAGGCCACAGCCTGGAAAAGCTCCGGTGAAGAGGCAGTAAGTGCTTTATTATTCACTTCATAAATAAGCATACCATACTTTTCAATACTTACTCTAAGTTGCATTACATTGCTTTGATGCTGGTTTATAAGGCCCTGAACACACTTTATAATTCACAGCAAGTAAGAGGCTTAGAAATAACAGAACACCACGTGGGGACTATATTTGCAATATCTACTTAAGTGGCTTATTTCAAGCATCACTGGAGACACAAATAGGAAAGTGGTAATCAACAAATAGGGGATCCTTCAGAGCTAGGTTCTTTTCAGTGAAGAGCTGACATTTATAACATCTGAAAGTCTAGCTAACCTGGGGGTGCACCGACAGGGGTAACTTCAGGATACGTTTAGCAGCCGAACTACGCAGCTCTCAGAAGTCTTATGACATTAGAACCAGGATTCCCTATATAAAGGAACTTAAAATGCAGTATTATATCTTGGCAATACTAGCAGGAAAACTAATGTGCTGATGCTGTATCAATAATGGTTAACCTGGAACGAATGTGAATAGCGACATACGGTCAGAAACATTAGCAATGTTACCATAGCATATTTACACTGATATTGTGGCCCTTCATTACTCTATCATAACTGTCTGGGTTAAATAACTTAAGATTTGTGCGAGGAATAACTTCTATAGAGTCTTGTTAAGGCACTAACAATAGCATTCAAGATGAAAAGTAGAAATCAATCTGTAAAAGAATGTCTCTCTAAATCTCAATCGAAATTAAGAACTCTAGATAAATTTACAAGCTCACCAAAACATAACACCGCAAGTGAAACCTCAGAGGAGGAAAATGTGTAACAAGGCGATATTCCTAACAATGAACTGCTAACCCAAATAAAATCCTTTTTCCATGAAGAGCTGAGAACGGCTTTGCGGGATCTTAAGCAAGATATCAGAGAGATTGGGGGCAGGACAACAGATATTGAAAACAAATTAGAAGATATTTCAGAAGAAATTCCACAAATCCAACACACACTTCTGGACCACTCCATTTATATAAAAAAGCTTGAGGATCAAGTTGAAGATTTGGAGAACAGATCTAGAAGGTCCAACCTTCGTATTAGAAATCTTCCTGAGGACTATAAGAATTTACAAGCAGATATAACTGAAATCTTCCACAAACTCATCCCAGACACAGATCCTACAATACTGATCATGGACAGAGTACATAGGGCCTTAACCAAGCCTGCGCAATCCAAAACAAGAGACATTATTGTCAAGTTACACTATTTCCATGTCAAGGAATTAATTATCCAAGCAGCCAGACAGACTCGTACCATCACATATGAGGGCCACAGTATCCAGATTTTTACTGACTTATCGCCAATCACACTGAGAAGACGCAGGGAGCTGAGACCAGTGGTTATGGCTCTTAGCAGAGAAAACATTAAATACCGCTGGAATTTCCCATTCAAACTGATCTTCACTCATAACAACATCTCATACTCTTGCACCACTCTAGAAGAGGGACTAATGCTCTTATCTAAATTAGTGATTCAAGTTGCTGAAGATGAACCACCGACCACCCAAAAACCTTTGAAAAATTCAATACAGAGAGAGTGGTCGACAGTAAGCAAGAATGGCAAAATCAAAAAAGTGAAAACTGCTTCAATCAGAGAAGCTGAAGACATAGACCCTCCAGCGTCAGTGCCTTGACTCTTTATGGATCTGAAGTGGAGATTCAAAATATTACGGATCGTAGAAGTTTACAAGAAGATTTGTTCTATATACCATGTAGAGGATGTCATATGCAGACTTTCAGATCAATGATTCCTGAACTTTCTCATCAGCAGATATGAAGAGAACTGTATGCAACTTTATTATATGAGAGTCCGGGTCCATTGAAGACTCTTCCTCTTTGCCTACTCCCTATATCTCCCACTTCCCTATATTTTATGCTCCCGGCTTCTTTCCTTCTATTCCTTTTTCTTCTTAACTCTATCTCTAAAATTTAGAGATGCATGTACTAGGATGGAGACCCCACATTTTTTTTTAGGAAGTTAACATTACAGTACCTTCAGTCAATCCAAATAACATGTTATTTGGATTGACTGAAGGTACTGTAATGTTAACTTTCTTCCGAAGTATAGACCAACGTAAAGCTGTTAGAGGTTCCAGTGTTGACCTAAGTTATGATATTTATTTGTTAATGATGCACAATGCCGCGTTAAGTTGTAAGTATTTATCTTGTTATTGTTTTTGTTTATATACAGTCTCAAATGCTTATGAAACACAGATGTATAAAAAATTGTCTCATAAAATTGTCTCTAGCTACAAAGGGAGCTATGCTAGCAAATATAAGGGGGGAAAGAAATACATATTAAACTAATAACCCACAATGTGAGAGGGTTAAATTCCAACATAAAAAGGAAAAAGGCAATCTCAGAATATAAATCCCAAAGTGCCCACATAATAATGCTACAAGAGACGCATTTTGTTTCAGAAACCACGCCCAAGTACTGGGATAGGAACTACCCATTGCAGTTTCACGCACTTAATCCTAAAAAAAAATGTGGGGTCTCCATCCTAGTACATGCATCTCTAAATTTTAAAAAGGAGGAAATCCTTAAAGACAGGGAAGGGAGACTCCTAATTGTAAAGGGAACGATACACAATACTCCAGTAATTTTGGTGAATGTTTACGCACCCAATGATAATCAAGGCCCATTTTTAAGCAGGTTAAGTATGCTTTTATCAAGCTGGAAAAAAAGTAAGATCATCATGGGTGGGGATTTTAATCTGACATTAAATGACGAACTAGACAGGACCTCGCAGTTGACCTGTAAAAAAAGACGAATAACTCCTGCACAACAGCTTCTTAGAGACCTACTCCTAGATTTTAACCTTATTGATAGTTGGAGAGCATTTAATAAGGAAGTTAAAGACTACACTTTTTATTCCCCAGTATATAACTCATACTCAAGAATAGACCTAATTCTGGTTAGTCAGATACTTTTACCGCTAATTAATTCAGCCTCTATAAATAATAGTGCCTGGTCAGATCATGATATGGTGGTGGTGGAATTTGAAGGGTTGGTTAATATACATCGAACTAGGTCCTGGTCCTTATACCCGAACCTACTTCAAGATGATATTTTAGTTCAGAATATCCAAAAACACATCAGTGAGTTTATATCTATAAATGAAGGGACCACTTCCAATCCAAATTTTGTTTGGAGTGCTCTTAAAGCCTCCCTGAGAGGGATGCTAATAGAAGAGGGTAGCAAAATTAGGAAATCACATAATTCCACCATAGCAACACTAAGAAAGGAAATTGAGACAATAAGAGATCAATTAGCTAAAAAGAAGCAAAACAAACTAAGGAAATTACTAAATAGCAAGAATGAGGAATTAAACCAGCTACTAGATAGAGAGGCGGTCCATTTCTTGAAAATAGTGGACACCAGGTATTATATTTATGGCAATAAGCCTGACAAGATGCTGGCAAATAAGCTAAAGGAAATCACTAGGGCCTCCACTATTTTTTAAATTCAAGGAGCTATTGGCCGAGTTACTAATGACCCACTTCAGATAGCCAATGAATTTGCAACATTTTATTCCCAGCTTTATAATTTACCCAGCACCAAGGAAGGAGCGAATAAGAGAGAGGAATTAGACATTTATTTAGGAAATAGTAGACTGAACACAGTCTCAGAAGAAGAATTGAGTTCTCAAAATGCCCCTATCACAACACAGGAAGTATTATTGGCCATTAAAGATCTGAAAAGGAATAAAGCCCCGGGCCCGGATGGCTTTCCAGGCTTCTTTTATAAAGATCTTCGTATGACGGTAGCACCCCTATTGGTGAAACTGTTTAATAATATTTTGCAGGGAGTGGAGATCCCCCCGGTCCTGTTGACTGCGAGGGTGACGGTCATCCCGAAGGCGGCAAAAAATACACAATATTGTCATAATTACCGGCCAATATCACTAATTAATCAAGATCTAAAGCTGTTCACCAAAATTCTGGCAAATCGTCTAGCTATACCCATTAGAAAGTTGATATATACAGATCAAGTTGGGTTCATCTCTCAGAGAGAAGCTCCAGACAATACACGAAAAGTGATTGACCTAATCAACTATGCAACGCTAAAGAAAGTGCCTTCTCTGTTTCTAGCTTTGGACGCAGAGAAGGCATTTGACAGGGTCAACTGGGAATACATGTTTGCAGCTATCAGTAAAATGGGAATCAAAGGACCTTTTGCCACTGCTCTAGAAAGAATTTATTCCACACCTGACGCCTTTATTAGGCTCTCAGGGTATCAGTCATCACAAATTCAAATCCGAAATGGCACCAGACAGGGGTGCCCCTTGTCTCCCCTGTTGTTTGCTATGTGTATTGAGCCGCTATCAGTGTTAATTAGAGATAATCCAGACGTTGCAGGACTTAGAATAGGAGATACAGAATATAAGATATCACTCTTTGCTGATGACGTCATCCTCGCAGTCACGAAGCGGCTTCTTACTCTCCCAGTAATTTACTCTATAATAAATAAATTTAGCCGGTTATCAGGATACAAAACTAATGAAAGCAAATGTGAAGCCCTTAGTACTTCTCTCCCAAACACAACAAAAAAACTGATAGAAATAAATTTTGGATTTAATTGGGTTAAATCATCCCTTAAATATCTTGGAGTTAACCTCACAAATGATGTGAATAAATTATATAAAGAAAACTATGTCCCCATGTTCTCGCAGATTAAAGAACTCCTACTTAAGTGGGCCAAATATAAGTTATCATTATATGGAAGAGTCGTATCGATCAAAATGACTGTACTTCCCAAACTGCTATACTTATTTAGAACCCTCCCAATAACCATCCCAATAGCAGAGCTACATAATCTTCAAAGAGAGATCTTAAAATATATTTGGCAGGGTCAGCGAGCAAGAATAAATAAACAAAACCTGATGAGACATAAGAAGAACGGAGGGGTAGGTTTACCAAATCTAGTCTCCTACTACTATGCCGCCAGAATGGCACAGACCACACAGTGGTACAGAATGAACCAAGCACCCCATTGGGTGCAATTAGAAAAAGATATACTAGAGGTAGGAAGGTTAGATACTATTCTCTGGGCCGTGAAGCAGTATAGGCCAGGATGTATCAAAGAATTTGTCTCGATTAGTCACACGACATATATCTGGGATAAATTGACCAAGGCTTTCCCCCTAGTTAATGTTAGATCAAGATTGACCCCATTGGTTCTCATCATATCACTCATTAGTACACATATTCAGAAGAAATGGAAGAAAAGTCTATCGTATAGCGGATGCATTCATTAACAATAAAGTATTGACCTTCTCCCAATACAGAGAATTGGGGACTCCTGAACAGGGAGAATGGTATCACTACCTACAACTCACATCTAGGATAAGAGAAATAATGGGATCAAACACCCCCCCAAATAATACCACACTAGAAACAATATGTCTAGCAAGAGATTATAGGAGGGGATTGATTGCTTTATTATATCTGTCATTTAATGAAGGAACCTGCAATAAAAAAAACTCTTTTATGATTAAGTGGGAACAAGACATAAATCAAACCTGGACATTAGAGACTTGGCTAACCAACCTTGACAGAGGCCTGTCATTTTCCCCGAATGCATTATTAAATTATATAAATTATATTAAGGTGATATTTAAATGGTATATGTACCCCACAAGACTGGCCAACTCTCAGATAGACGGCTCCTATAGGTGTTATAGAGGATGTGGGGAAGAAGGGACATATTTCCATATGTGGTGGCAATGTAATAAGGTTAAAAAGTTATGGGATCAAACCTCCACATTTTTAAGTACCATTTTCGAGACTGAATTTAACTTATCTCCAGAACAAGCTTTGCTACACTTCCCTATAGGAGGCAATGTTAAAAGACATCACAAACTGATAGCAATAATCTGTACCATAGTACAAATCTCAATAGCGAGATTCTGGAGAGTAGACCCCCCCACATTTGACTATGTCAAAAAAAGAATTGACTATCATTATAATATGGCCAGTGCCTCAGCAGCTGTTCTGAACTCCAGAAACCAATTTACCCAACAATGGGAACCCTATATAATGTTCACAGAAAAGTTAAATAGAGCAAGACCCTCAACCACCTAGATAGCACTTGAAATTAAGATATTTTGGGATTTTGATTTGAGCTTCAAAAAGTCTGGGCTACTGGAAGGGAAGAAGAGAACATACCCCCTAGAAATCTACGGAGATTAAGAGACTAGAAGTGTATTTATTTGTATTCTAATACCTAAGCACAGACTAAGAGTATTTGGTTGTAGACTGTATTGTTCATGTTTTTCTGTTTTATTGTCATTTTCATTGACAAAACATATGTCATGTTTTTTACAATTTGTGAAAATTCAATAAAAAGATTTCAACAAAAAAAAAAAAAACATGCGCGTCAAGTATGGTGTGAAGAGCATCGGACTGGTGTTAACCATCAGCGGTGTCGCCGTTATTCGGGTGTTTCACAACTTTATTTTTACCATTTCATTACTGTCCATGAACAAGCACATTTCTCTAAAGCTAATCTTTTATTTTTCAACTGTTAATGTCCAAGAAATAGATTGATTTATACCTCAACAAACAATATTTCATAGAAAGTTATTTTCATATTGATTTGTTATGATACTTTCACAGAAATTAATGTGTATTTGTATTTCTAGGAATTATATTTTTTTATTTATTTTTTAAATTAATATTAATGCTAGAATTTGTACATATATCCTTGCACATACTTGTGTATATATATATATATATATATGTATATATACACACACACACACACATACATACATATATATATATATATATATGTGTGTGTGTGTGTGTATGTGTATGTCATGTCAGAAATCTTTTGCAAACATATTTACATGTCCCCAAGTTCCTTTTTTTGTTCTAAACAATTTTGTCATATTTCTGTGTTTATTTACACCACTATATGTATACATTGTAAATGTATTATTATTCTGAGCAGGAATAATTGTGAATATAACATTTAATCAGGAGTATCATATGTATTTATTTGCAATCAATGGATATTTTAAAGGGATAGGGAAGTAAAAATTTAAGTTGCATGATTCTGATAGAGCGTGTAATTTTAAAACACTTTAAAATTCACTTCTATTTTCAAATGTGCTTTGTTCTCTTGGTATTGTTTGAAAAGAATACGCACATATCCTACACTAGTGGGAGCTAGCAGCTAATTGGTGCCTGCACACATTTGTCTCTTGTGATTGGCTAAATAGATGTGTTCAGCTAGCTGCCAGTAGTGCAATGCTGTTCCTTCAGCAAAGGATAACAAGAGAATTAAGCAAATTTGATAATAGAAGTACATTTGAAAGTTGTTTAAAATTGTATGTTCTATCCAAATCATGACATAATATTTTGGGGTTTCCTGCCCCTTTAAGAGCTGGGCCATGTTTCTCTCTGCACCTGTTTAATCCCTCCTGATTGCAATCTATTTTTAAAAAACACTCCTTCACAGGTGTTATAAAATGGGCTGGCATATAAGATGACATTTCTTACTGAAAAAGAAATTCAAGAGAAGGGAGAAATACACTGAAAATAGCATGCCAGTAAAGAGGTGATTTTAATTTCTGCTGTATCTGAATCATGACAGTTTACAATTAGGTGGGCTATCCCTTTGGGCTATCAGCTTAAAGTGAAGGTTAACTTACCTTCATGCCGATCAAGTATTTTACTTTTTGTACACAATCAATAGGAGTTTAATTCATAATTTTTTATCAATCTTATTTTCAACCAAGTTATCGGCGCTTTACAAATTAGACCTTTTTTTTTTTACTTTCAATTACGTTTTTAGCTTGTCCAATTGAAAATCAGGCCATCCAAGGAGGCGGATGATGTGGGGTGACGGCCGCCTAACGGCCAGGTTTTCAAATGGTCAAACTAAAAATGTCATCAAGAATAAAAAAATATCAAAAAAATATCAAAATAAGATTGATAAAAAAATGATGAATTAAACTCCTATTGATTGTGTACAAAAAGTAAAATACTCAATCGGCATGAAGGTAAGTTAACCTTCACTTTCAGATTATATTGAATCAAACATCAATTCAAATTTTAAAATCCTTGTCTAAAATATTACACTGTATGTCCTAATGTCAGCATCAATGTTTATATTTAATACTTTTTTTTTTTATAGTATTTTATTAATTTTCAAGTAAATACACAAATCAGAGGGAGAAAACAAAAAGCAAGAAACAAACAACAAAAAAAAAACCAATAAATACATTTTCCGTATTAGGATTGAAATAAGCAGTGATAGCAAGCGCCATAATAATCGTTTTTTCCCACAGCTCAAAGAAAAGAAAAAAAAAAAAGAAGAAAGTATATATGTAATTCCTCTCTCCTCCTCTAATACTAATTTCACATATACATACAGTAGTTTCAAAGTATAATACACAATGTAACAAATGGCACTTACAAGTTCTGATGAGTGATCAATGACACAAATATTGAGCAATTTGATTCGTTAGTGATAGTTTATAATGTGTATTTGAATCAGATTGGCAGATGTCATAAATAAAAAAAGTGGTGGAAAAATTCACTAGTGTGTGGGCTATTTAGGAGTTTGCGTCATACTTGGTGCGAAAAGTGTTGAGTCAAATATGGCGTGAAGTAGAGAGAGGGACTTGTATTACATGGCTTAAACATGGTGCACACAGATTTTTCACCAAAAAATTAAAAAGGAAGTTAGCTATATTATGTTGTGTATTTATTTATTTGTATCTCTATATCTATTAGTGCAACAAGTTTGGGGCAAAACTTTGCACCAAATATATAGAAATAATATTGTCCCCTTGCGTTGTAATGAGAGACAAAGTTGTAGCATACTCCATAAGTAGTAATGTATTTTTCATTTTTTCCCTATATCTACTAGTGCACCAAATGTGTAGCAATAATATTGTTTGATTTAGAAAGGGTATACAAATGTAATAAAGTTTCTAATTTACTTTTATTATGTAATATACTTCATTCTCTTGCAGCATCGAACATAAGCTTTCTGTGTTTTCTGACTCCCATTGACTTATATGGCATCCGCGACCTCAAGAGTGGCGGATTGAAAACTAGGTACGCTGAGTCGGAAAAAATGCGAGCGTAAATGTAGAATTTTTGATAACTTCGTGAGAGCTTCAAATAGTGTTGAATAGGAGAGCGAATGAACACAATTCCGCTCGAATACCATGGTTTTCAACTTGCATTGATCTGCGTCGGATTGAGATTGCGTGATCGTATTTTACGTCACAAATTTCAACATTTGCCGATCTTAAAGCTTTGATAACTACGGCGAATCAATCTAGCGTTACGGAATTCCAGCGTATTTTCAGTTAATGCTTTGATAAATAGGCCCCCATGTGCTTTAGAATCACATAATTAACAAGTACATAAAAAAAAAAAAATGGTTTAATTATGTGATTCTAAAGCACCTTCAGATACTTGTCCCTGAGCCCCAACAAGATGTTAAATGATGCCTCTACTGTGATTTCTAGTTGTCCAGCCTGAAAAAAGAAAGCTGGAGGTAAGCCACCCTTAACTAAGATGTTGCTTGAAGTCATACAACCAGTGTTATCCCACTTATCTATTCCTGATAAGTGATCACCTACTCCCAGGAGAGTATATAATGGTTGCATCAACCACCTTCCAGGTGCCACAATACCCTTTGAAACAATTTATCCCTTGTCTGGTCCAAAGTTGAAGCATCTTAAGGAATACATAAAAGAAAACCTAGCCAAAGGCTTCATCAGGCCCTCTACATCTCCTGCAGGAGCAGGGTTATTTTGTGTTGGTAAGAAGGACAGAGGCCTCAGACCCTGTGTATACTACTGGGCTCTCAATGCTTTTTCAAACAACAAAAGCGACTCTTCACCCCAGCATCACTCCTGATACAACCCATGGAAGATCAACAATTTATCAAGGAAGCTGATGCCTCAGAGATCATTTTTGGTGCCACTAGCTCTGGTCCGGACCGTGTCCTTGTGGATAGGGCCTTCCGCTCCCTATGTGCCAGCCCACATGGCCTCCAGCTTGGCTCCCTCCTTCTGTGCAGGCTCATGTGATGTCCCCCGGCGCCTTCCTCTCCCCACAAACAGTGGAGCAAAGTATCTGTTGTATCATACTGTAATTTCTTCAATCTCTGATACCAACCTATCTTCAAAGCAATTCCTTGCTACTCAGCAGTCATCAGTGGTGGACGTAATGAACAGAAGGCCCTGGTGCAAGATTTCTTTTTGCCCCCCCTATAAAAAAAGGTAAATCATACCCATAGATGCAAGCACAGACACACACATATACACACACATCATCTCATCATGATCAATAATATATTGTGAAATTTTTTAATACGGCACCAACCTGACAAGTTGATAGCCAGCCGCAGCCTCACCCTTCCCCTGACTGTACACAGAGCACTGCAGACTGACTGCACACATAATACTAGTCTGACCACTGACTAACCCCCATAATATATTAAAACATTCACACCATGCACCATGATCTGGCCAGTGACCCCCTTTAAAATGCAGCAGGATTGGCTGTCAGTGCTGGGATTATAAGAGCAGGCAGCCCAGTGGTGTATTTAGGTTTTGTGCTGCCCTAGGCGCTCAAAATTCTGCTACCCCCCTAACCCCCCCCCCCCAACAGGTTTTTGGCTTTTTTATTAGCCATAATATTTATTGGCCTGGTTGTAAATGTGAAATATTTATAAAATAATTATGGCATTTCATGATATGGAGTGTGTGTACATTTTCACGTATATAAAAAAAAAAAGTTAGACATCCACTCTTGCACTACAGGGGCCTTTAGATGGGCAATCATATTCTTGCCAAACCACTCATTTTATATATATATATATATATATATATATATATATATATATTTATTTATTTTTTCTTCAGTGTATGGCTGAGTGGCATTGGATATCACATGATTTAATATCTAATTTAGCTAATATCTACTATGAATTGATTTAGCTGCATTGTGAACAAATGCTGGAATGGGTGATATCAACCCCTTCCTTTTGTTCTCAACTTGTAGAACAACAGACTTGTAGAACAAAAGAAATAGACAGGGCTTCTAAAAAAAAACAAAAAAACATTGGTCCTAAACACTAAGAGATAATGTCACATCTCAAGAGCCTTTGATCACGGTCTCAGAAGAGAGGTAATTTCTAATGAATTATTTTTGTATAGCCTTCCCAGAATGAAATCTCTAAATGAATTTAGCCTTTGAAGCTCATCACTCAACATGGGGTCATTACATGGGCCTAATAATTAACTAAGCCTGGATGCATCCTAGGATGTTGGAAACAAGATTCTCTACATAAGTCAGATATACAAACAAAATTCTGAAGATATAGTAATTAGCACAGACCTGTTAATTCCCCCTGAACCTCAGATACACAAGGAATCTGAACTGAAGTTACCTACAGACATATGGGAAGTTGAAAGCCTAAAAATCAAGATTTTAAAATAGCTTAACCAATGTACTTTTGATAACAAATGATCTACATAGTTCTTATTAGGTAAATTAATGCATACCTAGAAAGTCATATAAATGATTTGTCTATAATTTTCAAATTTATTTAAAATACTCAAATAACATATATATATGAACCTGGGAGATGTGTCTAAAGCATAAGATACCTTTAAATCTAATAAGTGTATATGTAATTGGTGCTGTAAATAACATCTTCTTGATTTTTACAGGAGTATAGTGGTACACTCAGCAAGAGATATACAGATTTGCAATATTTATATTAATATGGAATAATAGTCCAGTATAGATATAATTATGTGAAATTACATCTGATTGCTGATTTCAAGGTATGTATGTGATATTAAGATGATAACTAAGAAAGTAATCGAGTCCATGATGAAGGTATTATAATCCTTTTAAATCTTTTCATAGAAAATATGATTTTTAAATGCATTTTTAAGATATATGTGGAGTATATTCATGTTTAATCTTGAAATACTCAGGGTAAATAGTATGACATAATTCAATACACATGGAACATGTGGTTTGTTAATACTGGAAATTATAGTATACTGAATAAACATTTTAAGGTGATATATTAAGCTGTAGCAGTATTGATAGTGAGACTGCATTTCTGGTTATCTGCTGCCCCCTCATGGATTAAAACTGGTATGACAGCTAAACGAGTTGACTGCTTAAAACATATGCCAAACCAAATAAGCCAATCAGGGAGGCCTCGACAAAGGGAACACAGACTCAAAGAAGCAGAAGTTTTGAAGAGGAAAATACACAGGCTTTGTGCCAAGTATATTCTCTGCCATTTTGGGACACTTTCTTGAACAAAGGAAGATTAACAATTTTGAGGCCTGTACCTTTGCATATAGTGGATAAATCCTTCTTCGATGACCCACAAGAAATTCTGGAAACTGAATAATCATTTGGTTATGTGGTAATGTATGACAGTGACTATAATTTAATATTTTAAAACAAATACATTCATTGTTGCTACAGTTTAATTGAAGTTAAAAGGGAACTTTGTATTTTAAGCTTATATCCATAGTACTGTGTAGTCTTAGCTAGTCACATTAATGCCAAATAATTTAATTTGCTAGATAAAGGTCTTTTGTATTTCATCTCTCTAAGTCAGGCTTATTATTGTAAGTAAATCTCTCTGGTGTGTATTAAGTTATTTGCAGATATATATATATATATATATATATATATATATATATATATATTAGATTTGTGTTATTGTAGCTAAATAAGAGGTCATTTCAGGTCAGAGATATTGGCACATACATTGTCTGTTTGCATTAATAATATATACAACTTTTGGTGTTTTAATCAGAGTTATATAGAATCATTTGTGGGCTAAATAGCTTAATTAAACTTGTCTGAAAGTTATCTTAAATCTACTGAGACCCAGTAAGATTTGTGTGAAGTATCTCATCATACTGTTTAACTAAATGCTTAAAACAAAAGCCACCTTTTTTTTTCACCTTAAAAATAGATTAAGTATTAAAGGGACACTGAACCCAAATTTTAAGCAACTTTCTAATTTACTCGTATTATCAAATTTTCTTTATTCTCTTGGTATCTTTATTTGAAATGCAAGAATGTAAGTTTAGCTGCCGGACCATTTTTGGTGAACAACCTAGGTTGTCCTTGCTGATTAGTGGATTAATTCATCCACCAATAAAAAAGTGCTGTCCAGAGTACTAAACCAAAGAAAAAAAGCTTAGATGCCTTCTTTTTTAAATAAATATAACAAGAGAATAAATAAAAATTGATAATAGGAGTAAATTAGAAAGTTACTTAAAATTGCATGCTCTATCTGAATCACAAAAGAAAAAATTGGGTTCAGTGTCCCTTTAAGGGAGAATTAGGCGCTTACATTAAGATGCTGAAGACTAAGGCCAAAAATATTGCAAATAATATATGGTGTGGCAAAAGCAAAATATTTCAAGGGCTGTTAATATTTGGCCAACCTCAAAAGCCGAGGAAGCGAGATGAAATAATTTTCAAAACTTGGGGTCTGCTCCTCTATGTGAACGATGAAATGTACAATAAGATTGAAGTACAAAACTCACAATTGGAGCAACTGAGGGGTGAAAATTAGTGATGTCGCAAATAGTTCGCCGGCGAATAGTTCCCGGCGAGCATAGCATGTACGCGTTCGCCGTGACGGGCGAACATATGCGATGTTCGATCCGCCCCCTATTTGTCATCATTGATTAATACTTTGACCCTGTACCTCACAGTCAGCAGACAAGACTGTCCACAGCACCAGTAAAGTTAAAGGAATCTTCTTTATTAAATGTTTAAAAGCATACAAGACAGGTATGCGACGTTTCGAGACCGCAGTCTCTTAATCATGCATACACAGTAATGCACCTGTCTCTTAATTTAAAGGCAGTGTCAACCAATCACATTCAGTATCCAAGGTAACACACCTTGTGCTTGGATTAACCTTTTCATCTCTTATTTAATCATATGTACAATTGTGATTTGAGTATATAGATTCTGCCATCCACAAAATAGAGACACAAATAAAAACAATGTATTTACACTAAGAACAGGTAAATTACAGAACATAGGTAAAAAGCAGATGTACACTTACAGAAATATAATCACATCTCGATTTTGCAACTCTTTTAATTTAAAGCATTTAGACAAAGTAATGTTATTATTTTTTACAATGTATGAACCCTTTATTTTAATCCTACAGAGCACGAGATATAAAAATTATCCTGCATGAACCATAAATAACTTAGTTTAAATTTATAACTCTAAACCTTAGGAATACACTCCTGATACAACAATCAAGATAGTAAGTAGAGGGGAACTTAGACTTGTAATAAGAAGATTTTTAACATCATACTCCCAAAAAGGGATACAAAAGTGAGTTTGCTTAAAGGAAGACCGACAGATCCCATTCTCTGTTTAACCCTTTAGGGTACATGGAATCCAACCTGTGGATCCAAAATGCCTCTCTTTGTTTCAGAAACATTTCTCTGTCACCTCCTCCTCTAAGCACTCCCACTTGATCAATGATTTGCCAACGTAACTGGCTAATTTGATGGCCAAATTCCACAAAGTGGCAAGCTACTGGAGCCTTATCATCTTTCTTTCTAATGTTTGACTTATGTTTGTTGAGTCTATTTCTCATGCTTTGGGTCGTTTCACCTACATAGATACGGGCACATGGGCATTTAATTATATATACCACATATGTGGACTCACATGTGTAATGTGATTTCAACTTAAATTTATGACCATTTATAGGATGTACAAATTCCTTGCCCTTGATAACCGAATTACAATTACTACACCCTAAGCATGGGTAACAACCTACATTCCTCTCAGTGATATACCTTTCTTTATTTGGTCGTTTAGATCCTAAGTCTGATTTTACTAGAAAGTCTCCAAGATTTTTAACACGCTTGTGGGCCATAATAGGTTTGTTCTGCAATGCTTTTATTTCTTTATTACAATCCTGGATGATGTGCCAGTGCCTTCTTATAATCTTAGATATCTTATTACTGTGCTCATTATGTTGGGATATAAAGATCAATTTATCATCTTTAGCTTGTCCTGCTTGTACATCCTATAAATGGTCATAAATTTAAGTTGAAATCACATTACACATGTGAGTCCACATATGTGGTATATATAATTAAATGCCCATGTGCCCGTATCTATGTAGGTGAAACGACCCAAAGCATGAGAAATAGACTCAACAAACATAAGTCAAACATTAGAAAGAAAGATGATAAGGCTCCAGTAGCTTGCCACTTTGTGGAATTTGGCCATCAAATTAGCCAGTTACGTTGGCAAATCATTGATCAAGTGGGAGTGCTTAGAGGAGGAGGTGACAGAGAAATGTTTCTGAAACAAAGAGAGGCATTTTGGATCCACAGGTTGGATTCCATGTACCCTAAAGGGTTAAACAGAGAATGGGATCTGTCGGTCTTCCTTTAAGCAAACTCACTTTTGTATCCCTTTTTGGGAGTATGATGTTAAAAATCTTCTTATTACAAGTCTAAGTTCCCCTCTACTTACTATCTTGATTGTTGTATCAGGAGTGTATTCCTAAGGTTTAGAGTTATAAATTTAAACTAAGTTATTTATGGTTCATGCAGGATAATTTTTATATCTCGTGCTCTGTAGGATTAAAATAAAGGGTTCATACATTGTAAAAAATAATAACATTACTTTGTCTAAATGCTTTAAATTAAAAGAGTTGCAAAATCGAGATGTGATTATATTTCTGTAAGTGTACATCTGCTTTTTACCTATGTTCTGTAATTTACCTGTTCTTAGTGTAAATACATTGTTTTTATTTGTGTCTCTATTTTGTGGATGGCAGAATCTATATACTCAAATCACAATTGTACATATGATTAAATAAGAGATGAAAAGGTTAATCCAAGCACAAGGTGTGTTACCTTGGATACTGAATGTGATTGGTTGACACTGCCTTTAAATTAAGAGACAGGTGCATTACTGTGTATGCATGATTAAGAGACTGCGGTCTCGAAACGTCGCATACCTGTCTTGTATGCTTTTAAACATTTAATAAAGAAGATTCCTTTAACTTTACTGGTGCTGTGGACAGTCTTGTTTGTTATATATTGCGGAGCTGGAGGTCGCCGGCTCGACCAATTTGCATCAAAGCCTAGGAAGGCATTGCCCGGTGCCGGTCTCACCTTACAGTGCTGTATCTATATGAGCGACTGGGGACACGAGCAGGAGGGCTAAAGATTAAGGACATTTGAATACGAATAAAACCTTTAAAGATGGAAAAGCAACAAAAGACAGATGGTAACAAAGTATTCATGTACACTGAAATGGAAGCAGCACGTATAACCACTTTAAACAGAGGATCTAGAGACTTTTTGAAAACCATACCCATCCAAGACCATGAGAAAAAATTTGAAAATCTAAAGAGCAAGAATGTAGCTTGGGATCTACATATTACAACATTATCTGAATATCACAGGGTCAAAAGGATTCCGAGAGGCCTACGGATGAACACCCGCCCCACATTATTACGTGAGAATGAAGAATACTGTGATAAATTCGAGGCTATTTTGAATAAATGCAGTTATGATTTAATAACCCTGACCGTTGAATATCTACTTAAAGATGTGGGAAGACAAGAAAAAGATATAGAAACCTGCAGAAATGAATTGGTAAAATCACTAACAGCTGAAGCCTTGGACGAATTCCTGAAAAAAACAGATGAAAAAATATCTGACCTGAAAAAACAGATTCAGGAACGGAAGCGGTTAAAGTTCGTCCGTGATGAAGATGATTATATGAAAGGCAGAGTTTACAAGTGGAGGTCGGGTTACTTCGAGTCACAGAGGGGATTCCCCATTACGTCACAGCGACGCCAAGGGCGATATACCAATCAGCAGCAGAGACGTAAGGAAGGGGGCGGAGCTACAACAGATACGTCATCCGGATCATCATCACCTTTTTTATCCAGCAGCGAAGACGGAGCCACAGAGGTGTGAGGAAACACCGGCGGAGAGCAGTCCAAGCGGATGAAGACGAGGGGACCAGGCAATCGGAAGCCCCGGAAACAGTAATTAACATTTCAAAAACCAAATTGGAGAGCAGTGAGTACGAACTTTTAGAAAAAGGGTTATCCTTTTGCCCCTATAAAGACCTGGACTTCTTTGAGTTAAACAAAGATTTATTTAGATTTTTCAGAAGTATAAAATTGAAATTGTTTTTTGGTAATAAACATATTGGCATAAATGACAACATGTTAAGTAAATCTGACAAATGCTGTGCTATCACCCCAAAAAGGTATAACCTATACAAAAAGAGTACATTTACACCTCAGGTACACAACAGCAGTCTAGACACATTTATGAAATTGGTTATGTCTGACATTAAAGAATTGGAAACAAAGGTAACCAAGGATAGAAAAAGGAAAAACTTGAATTTATCTAAAGTTGAACGAGAGGCCATTAAAACTATTAAACAAAAAGATAATGAAATTATAATTAAAAGAGCGGACAAGGGCGGAGCCACCATAGTCCTAGATAAAGAGTACTATATAAATGAGATTCTGACACAGCTACAAGATACTGACACCTATCAGAAATTAGACACCAACCCTATTTTTAAGATCCAAAAAGAAATCAAACGTATTATAACCAATGCCATTAGAGCAGGTATCATTGATAAAAAAATGGGAGAATACTTATATAGAGAACATCCAAGAACCCCTATTTTTTATACTGTACCGAAAGTACATAAAAATATGCAAAGTCCTCCGGGGCGTCCCATAGTATCCAATGTTGAATCTGTATTTTCCAATATTGCTGTTTTTTTTTGGATAAATTGCTGCAACCGTATGTAGAAAAAATGTCCTCATACATTAAGGATACAAGTGATTTTATCAGTAAATTATCCACATTAGAATTAGACTGCTCTAAATGCATAATTTACACACTAGATGTAAAGAGTTTATACACCTCAATAAAGCATGAGAGTGGCATTGGTATAATAAGACAAATGTTAATAACATCAGGAGAATATAATTTGCAACAAATTGATTTTTTTGAAGAATTACTGAGAGTGGTGTTATTTTATAATTATTTCATTTTCAGGGACTCTTGGTATATACAAAAGAAGGGAACGGCCATGGGGTCTAATGCTGCCCCATCATATGCCAACCTGTACATTAATTTTTTTGAAGAAAAGTTTGTCTATAGCAACCAGCTCTTTCAGGAGTATGGCGCCACCTGGTGGAGATTCATAGATGACATCTTTGGCATATGGTGGGGCAGCAGGGACTCCCTGGTCCGCTTTGTAGATGAGATCAATCATGAGGTAGCAGGCCTGGAGTTCACTTTAAATTTAAGTGAAGAAAGGATGGTGTTTCTTGACACTGAGATATACAAAAAGGGTACTGAATTAAAAGTTGATATACATTGCAAAGAAACAGATCGCAATACCCTTTTAAGATACGATAGCTTTCATAACAACAGGTTAAAGGACTCATTATCTAGGAGTCAACTTATTAGGGTGGACAGAATTGTCAGTGAGCAAGAAATCAAAAAAATTAGGTTTAAGGAAATGGGCAAAAAGTTTCTAGATAGAGGGTATCCTGCAGTGCTCATTAATCAAGAGATACAAAATGTGCATAGAGTAAGGGATAGAGATAAAGCAGGACAAGCTAAAGATGATAAATTGATCTTTATATCCCAACATAATGAGCACAGTAATAAGATATCTAAGATTATAAGAAGGCACTGGCACATCATCCAGGATTGTAATAAAGAAATAAAAGCATTGCAGAACAAACCTATTATGGCCCACAAGCGTGTTAAAAATCTTGGAGACTTTCTAGTAAAATCAGACTTAGGATCTAAACGACCAAATAAAGAAAGGTATATCACTGAGAGGAATGTAGGTTGTTACCCATGCTTAGGGTGTAGTAATTGTAATTCGTTTATCAAGGGCAAGGAATTTGTACATCCTATAAATGGTCATAAATTTAAGTTGAAATCACATTACACATGTGAGTCCACATATGTGGTATATATAATTAAATGCCCATGTGCCCGTATCTATGTAGGTGAAACGACCCAAAGCATGAGAAATAGACTCAACAAACATAAGTCAAACATTAGAAAGAAAGATGATAAGGCTCCAGTAGCTTGCCACTTTGTGGAATTTGGCCATCAAATTAGCCAGTTACGTTGGCAAATCATTGATCAAGTGGGAGTGCTTAGAGGAGGAGGTGACAGAGAAATGTTTCTGAAACAAAGAGAGGCATTTTGGATCCACAGGTTGGGTTCCATGTACCCTAAAGGGTTAAACAGAGAATGGGATCTGTCGGTCTTCCTTTAAGCAAACTCACTTTTGTATCCCTTTTTGGGAGTATGATGTTAAAAATCTTCTTATTACAAGTCTAAGTTCCCCTCTACTTACTATCTTGATTGTTGTATCAGGAGTGTATTCCTAAGGTTTAGAGTTATACATTTAAACTAAGTTATTTATGGTTCATGCAGGATAATTTTTATATCTCGTGCTCTGTAGGATTAAAATAAAGGGTTCATACATTGTAAAAAATAATAACATTACTTTGTCTAAATGCTTTAAATTAAAAGAGTTGCAAAATCGAGATGTGATTATATTTCTGTAAGTGTACATCTGCTTTTTACCTATGTTCTGTAATTTACCTGTTCTTAGTGTAAATACATTGTTTTTATTTGTGTCTCTATTTTGTGGATGGCAGAATCTATATACTCAAATCACAATTGTACATATGATTAAATAAGAGATGAAAAGGTTAATCCAAGCACAAGGTGTGTTACCTTGGATACTGAATGTGATTGGTTGACACTGCCTTTAAATTAAGAGACAGGTGCATTACTGTGTATGCATGATTAAGAGACTGCGGTCTCGAAACGTCGCATACCTGTCTTGTATGCTTTTAAACATTTAATAAAGAAGATTCCTTTAACTTTACTGGTGCTGTGGACAGTCTTGTTTGTTATATATTGCGGAGCTGGAGGTCGCCGGCTCGACCAATTTGCATCAAAGCCTAGGAAGGCATTGCCCGGTGCCGGTCTCACCTTACAGTGCTGTCACAGTCAGCAGACACATTCCAGCCAATCAGCAGCAGACCCTCCCTCCCAGACCCTCCTACCTCCTGGACAGCATCCATTTTAGATTCATTCGGAAGCTGCATTCTTAGTGAGAGGAGGGACAGTGTAGCTGCTGCTGATTTAATAGGGAAATCGATAGCTAGGCTAGTGTATTCAGTGTCCACTACAGTCCTGAAGGACTCATCTGATCTCTGCTGTAAGGACAGCACCCCAAAAAGCCTTTTTTAGGGCTAGAACATCAGTCTGCTTTTTTTTTTTTCCCTGTGTAATCTAATTGCAGTTGCCTGCCTGCAAGCGTGTGTCAGGCTCACAGCGTATACTGTGCCCACTTGCCCAGTGCCACCACTCATATCTGGTGTAACAGTAGTGTACATTTAAAAAAAACAACACTTTTTTGACTGTGAAATAATAGCAGTCAGTTTCCTTAACACGTGTGCGTTTCAGTGCCTGCCTGCCAGGGCACAGTGTCACCCCAGTGCAACTCATATCTGGTGTAACAGTAGTGTACATTTAAAAAAACAACACTTTTTTGACTGTAATAGATTGAATTGCAGTTATTTGTCTGCAAGCGTGTGTGTCAGGCCTACAGCGTCTACTCTGCCAGTGCACAGTGCCACTCATATCTGTACCTGATAGGGGACGTAACAGGGATTAAACTGATAAGAATAGTACTACTTAACACACCACTCCTATCTTGTGGTACATTAGATTGCAAGCGCAGTGCCCCAAATTTGAAGTAGGAGGACCGACCAAGCATCTTTTTCCATCTCCCGGTTCCTAAAATCGATGCCATATACACGACCCCTGATAGGGGACGTAACAGGGATTAAACTGATAAGAATAGTACTACTTAACACACCACTCCTATCTGGTGGCACATTAGATTGCACGCGCAGTGCCCCAAATTTGAAGTAGGAGGACCGACCGAGCATCTTTTTCCATCTCTCGGTTCCTAAAATCGATGCCATATACACGTCCCCTGATAGGGGACGTAACAGGGATTAAACTGATAAGAATAGTACTACTTAACACACCACTCCTATCTGGTGGCACATTTGATTGCACGCGTAGTGCCCCAAATTTGAAGTAGGAGGACCGACCAAGCATCTTTTTCCATCTCCTGGTTCCTAAAATCGATGCCATATACACGTCCCCTGATAGGGGACGTAACAGGGATTAAACTGATAAGAATAGTACTACTTAACACACCACTCCTATCTGGTGGCACATTAGATTGCACGCACAGTGCCCCAAATTTGAAGTAGGAGGACCGACCAAGCATCTTATTCCATCTCCCGGTTCCTAAAATCCATGCCATATACACGTCCCCTGATAGGGGACGTAACAGGGATTAAACTGATAGGAATATTACTACTTAACACACCTTATAATAATGCAGAGAGAGGCAATGCAGAGAGAGGAGTCTGAAGAAGAGGAGTCAGAGGAGGAAGGTGGCTTTGAGGTGGTGGAAGACCAAACACAGCAGGCATCCCAGGGGGCTTGTTGTCACTTTTCGGGGACCCTTGGTGTTGTACGTGGCTGGGTGGAGGAAGAGACCTTCAATGACATCAGTGAGGACATGGAACGGGACATGGCTAGCTTGGTATCCAACCTTGTGCAAATGGGGAGTTTGCCGTTGTGCAAATGGACTGTTTGCGGTTGTTTGCGGTGCGTTAAACGGGGAGTTTGGTCTGTCACTGTGAAGCGGGCATAACCCTTACACTACCTGATCGATACAACATCATACCTGATTGTTTTAAAGCACGTTATTCCAAACAATATAGGAATGTTAGGTGATTTATGCCCTTTATGGATTAAAACCAGACTCTGCATCAACTATGTAATTTTCCATGGGAGTTTTGCCATGGATCCCCCTCCGGCATGCCACAGTCCAGGTGTTAGTCCCCTTGAAACAACTTTTCCATCAATATTGTGGCTAGAAAGAGTCCCTTTGGGTTTTAAAATTCGCCTGCCTATTGAAGTCTATGGCGGTTCGTCCGGTTCGCCCGTTCGCGAACGTTTGCGGAAGTTCGTTTTCGCAAACCCAAATTTTTATGTTCGCGACATCACTAGTGAAAATTATTCCTTAAGGTTAGATGAGGAAGAGGCAGAAGGAGTCCAGGATAAATTTGATGAGTTTGCCCAAAAGCCAAAGAGAGTTAAGTGGTTTAAAAGGGCGGTATCGTCATAATGAAAACCCCTCTATTAGCAATGAGGATAATGCAGATAATTTTAAATCCCTTAAAGAATTGATGAGAAATGAACTGCAGAACATGAGGGAAGAATTTAAACAAAGTACTCCTATTGGGTCAGAAATACACTTCCCAAATAGACAGTCACCTCAGGTTATAAATTCATGGAACTGCTATACTTCACATGAGGGGGAAAGCTACCCAAGGTCTGGGAGGCATTCTGCTAGGAAGGGCTGTGTGGGGATTTGAACCTGTGGCTCTGTGCTCATCAGTAGGTTTGCTTGCGTGTTGAGCCACAGCCAGTTCTAGCAATAGCATGGAACTTAAAAGATCTGATAAAATACTATTTGTCTTACTTGTAATTATACATGTGAAAAACACAGGTGCTCTTAATTTTGGAATTACTAAGAACCAATCCTGTGCAAAACCTCCCTATTTAAGGATGGCTCTTAGACTGCATTTTGTCTTCACATTGGTGATGCCTCCTCCAGGTCGGTTGCTGCGGTCTTTGTGAGAGATTTTATATCCATCAAGCAGGTTCCAGATTTCGATGGTGTGCTTGTGGATGGAGCGGGTGTTGGAGTGAGGGATGTTTGGTAGGTTTGTGGTCGTGAGGGAGGTGAAAGAGCAGTTGCGGCAGGTGAATGGTCCTCTGGTGTTCGTTGGGGATGCGAGGTGGCATGCTGATGATTTACCGGTGTTGAGAGAGCGGAGGATGCTGGCGTTATAGCGGTGGCGAGTGCGGAGGTCATGGTTCATGGCGCTGGGTGTGGTCCAGGCGCGGACGGGCGCTGACGGGCTTGCCTTTGGAATATGAAGTAGAGTGCATTATTGACCCCAGTATAAGATGGGGACGCTGGAGTATCTTGTGTCATGTAAGGGGTTTGGTACAGAAGAGAGATCATGGGAGCCAGCTACAAAAATAAATGCCCCAACTCTCATTCAACACATTTACAGAAAACATCCAAAACCATTGATGCACACCCAGAGGTTGCGTGTTAGAGGGAGGCTATGTCATGGTATAACCCCAAACACTTGCAGAAAGAGAATCACTGTACCTGTTGTATAACCTGTGATGAACAGAGATCGGTTCAGTTTGCTGTGCCGTGTGTGAGATCTGTACAGCTAAGCAAACCTTCTTTGTGCAGTCTGTTCAGTGTGCCCGTATCGCACCCTGAAGGTCCTCTCCTCTCAACCTCTCTGTCACCTGCTATATATCTGCCTGTGTTTCCACTAAGGGAATGAGAGCTCCACTAACCTATGTGGTGAAAAGCTAATAAAGATACAGGTGCTCTTATTACCAAAGGATCTATACTTTTTATTGAATCTAATCCTGCTGAACCACTCCCAGAGGAGGATTCCTTCCCTATAAAACCCTGCAATTCACTTTAATTAGGGCTTGGACCTTGCTGCACTTTGTGTCTGTGTTTCCTGGCATTCTGTGTTTGCTGTTTTCCCTTCTACCCTTTTTGTATTTAGATCCTTGATCCCTGGCTTTGCTATTTGAACTGTTACCCTTACCTGCTGTGTTTGCTGATTGGACTGATTAATGACACTGACCCTGGGCTTTGCAATCTGGACTGCTCTATTTCATTGCCCTTACCTATTCTATTGCTGATTGGACAGACTTCTTGTTTGATCCTGACCTGCACTGTCTTGCTACCTGCAAAAAAAACAAAAAACACTCAACTACCTCTGCACATCAGGTCCCAGCATAACCAGAACAAGAATTACATTTACCCCTACAGTACACAATTGTATTGAACCAGTAACACCTTTAGCACAGCATCAGCAGATGAAACCCACTTTCAGTTCACTCATTGTGCCAGATCCAGTGGCATCCCTATATGGAATAGCTAAAACTAAAGGAAACCTTCCAACATTTCCTGTAGATTACCATGAACTGGAAGAGGTTGAGTCACGGCAGTAACACAACACTCTCATTGTCAATGTAAACTTATTGCGCAAACCTCACACTGACTGTACATACTGCACCCTCATTTGCTACTACAGACACACCACACATGGGTTCCTCATTGTCAACAAACATCCTTACTGCATACACAGCACCCTGATTTTAATTGCACATATAGCAACCTAAGAACGTCAATGAAAAAAAAAAATACATGAATGTCTGCATTTCATGAAAATTCATAAATTGGATACATATAAAACCACTGTACGATCTGTACTCTCGCCTATAAAATAACAGCTAGGAGGGTGTCAGAAAAATGTATCCGCATAAAAGTAACACTTTGCACTCACTGGATTTTCAAACACATATCCTTTACAATGCATTATTTGATTGAGGAGTTTAATTTCAGAATTTACCTGATTTTTAATATTTAATTGGAAACACTGGCATAAATATATGTATTTTGCTATAAGCTTTAGGTACTATTTTTTTCTACGTGTAGATTATACAATATGTGCAGTTTTTAATTTTTTTATGTTCCTTTTTATTGAATTTTACAAATATAACAAGAAGCATAAAAGGTACATTACAATGGTTTAGAGCGACTGTTGACATTTCACAACTGTTGGAAACATACTTCACTAATAGTTTTAATACAGTTCAGGTTTTGCATATTCCGTACATCTTAGCTTAGTCCTTGACAATTTCCAGGTTTAAACTGTCCATTGAAGAATATGAATATGAACAATTACCATTTTGTACTTAATAAGGACCATAGTTTGGTGACTTCTGGGAGTTGCCATACCTTGACGCAGAGTCAGGCCTTATTTTGTGCTTTTGTGTACCTTAAACAATATACAATATGTGCAGTTTTTTTTAAGTTGGAATTGTTTTTGATAAATAATAGAATAATATATTTAAAAGTATTTGTGTCCACTTAAAAAAATATATATTTTAACATGGAATTGTAGTACATAAATTACAAAGTGTTGTCCAGAGTTTATTTAAGATAAATGAAAACAAAGAAATTACTTAAATTATTTTTCATAAAATATTAAAATAAAATAATCATATTCTAAAGTATAAATTGCATAGAAAAAAAACCCCAAATGTGAATGGATACTAGATAGCAACTGCTTTACAATTCAGATAAACTATTACAATTTGTATTGACTGCCGCTTTCAAAGTGAAAAGATTTTCTAGCAAAATAAATTATGGATTATGCAATCATTTTAAAGTAAGCACATCATTTCTCAGTACAAATAAATCTATTATCGGATTTCTTGAAATATACATGTAATCATCTAATCAGCAACAAACACGCTAAATTACGTGCAAAGAAAACAATCTTTACATTTAATTCTCCCTATGCAATATATATTTCACAATTGAATAACCACAAGGCTTTCACAATCACTGTTTTAGTAGTAGGAAAAAATAAATAATTTAATGTCTACTCTGTTCACGGTTTAATGTGCAAAATGTACTTTCTTCATGTTAGGATTATATAATTACACATATTATACAGCACTTTACACATAGTGAAATGTGGACAAAAGAAAACACAGTTCCAAGTCATTAACTTGACTGCCATACACTTTAAAGAGATTCAGATATAATCTCTGGATAGTTTTAATACGTAAAAAGTATACATGATGAATTAAATGGTATCTAAGAATTAACAAGCAGGTAAATGCTTACACATAAATACATTTTTTTAACTCAACCTCCTGTGTTTTGCAGGTTTAATAATACCACAGCTAAGCAAACCTTCTCCTTTTTACTGAATACCTATAATAAATCTACATGAAATACTTCATTCACAGTATTGCATTCAGCACAGTTGCGTTTAATTCAAAAGCTTGAATATAGATAAATAAATAAATAAATAAATAAATAAAAAAAACATTAATTATTACTAAAAGCATATTAATAAAAAGGTGATCTTTGCAAAAGTAATATGGAAATATTACACTTTTGGGTCTATTCACAGTGGTTCAAATATGCACCAACAATAAATCAAGATAGGCAAAACTGTGAAAATAATAGCTGACTTGGAGCAAAATCTTTATGCTGGGGGGCGGAGCAAGCCTGGGAACTGAACGGTCACACTTTACTTCAGCTCCGCTGAAATAATTTATAATTATAATTTATAATTTTAATTACTAGACCATTCAGCCCAGCTTAAATCTACACTACAAGTACACCTGATTCCTAAGAGAAAGACAGGAATATTGGGACACCGAATGGTAACTATATGGAGGAGATAGTCTTTTCTTCCACGTAGAAGCTCCCTAAAGCAGAAGCTAATCTGGAGGTCTTTTTTACACAAGGACCTGGGCCGTACATACTGGATAGAAGAGGCACATTTAATACCCAATATAAGGTATATTCGCTTGACCTACCCACGTATATCACACTTAAGACCTGACCAAAACACAGGGCAGGATTAAGACTCTGTGGTGTTTAACCTACACCTTTTTTTTGGCGTACTACGGTGATACCCTGGGTAAATTTACCCAGGGTATCACCGTAGTGACATCATGGCAATTTGTGATGATGAGCTTGTAACTGCTATCTCCCATCTGCTAAATGCTCATTTCAGTCGTCTCCTAGACTGCTTCACATCTGAGTGAGATATCATAACCAAGCTGATGCCTCGCGATGGAGCAGTTGTGAGTTCAGTGGGTGTAAAGGATCTGGGGCAGAGAACTGAGGGATATGTGGTATGCAGACAGCAGGATGAGACTAATTCTTCTTTCAATGATCTGGTAGATAACGTAGAGCACTACCTTCAAGGCGCTCTTCCTACAGAGAAGGGTTCATCGCATGATCTGCCTCTTGGGATAGAGAAGGTGAAGTTGGTATCTGTGATGAGGAAGCTGATCACTGCGGTGCTGGTGAAACTGTCCGCTGTGCAAGGTGAGCAGAACTGTGTTTATTCTATGCCTATTGGACCGACATACTGGGAATCAGTTAACCACCCCTACCAGGCAACAGCAGTGGAGGGAAGCCTTCATGGATCGGACACTTTCCCCTTGAGACTTGAATGTTACCTAGCTTATTCCTGCCACAGAGAACCCACCTTATATGTTTCAGAAGCGAGTATCAACCACCTTGGGAGCAGGAGAGAATATTTATCATGCCTAACAGAGCGACCTCTTATCGCCAAGGTACGCCAAAAAAGGTGTAGGTTAAAGACCACAGAGTCTTAATCCTGCCCTGTGTTTTGGTCAGGTCTTAAGTGAAATAATAGCCAATCATCATGGACGATGTGTGAACTTGACAATTCCACTAAGGACGCTTTTTTGGCTAATCTCTTTATAAGTTTTGGCCCTTGTGGCAATCTACACCTGGACATAGACATGTTAATTTCTCTAAGGTTGCATGGTCATACCTAGTCAATTAAGTCTATGAGATTGAGGTTTTGATACCCATGATATCTAAAGGTTTATGCTGGCTGGATGTTAAGATTTTAGTAACCTAGTACATTTACAACTCTGCTCTAGGAACTCAAGCTATATTACCTTCTATTTTTATGTTGAATGCTGGTTGTTTAAAAAGTGCTTGATGTACAGTTCATTTTACATTATGAGGCTGGCATTGTTGCTGCAGTGAATGTTTCCATCCTTATGAGTCCACATACCTAGTTTAACAAATTACTGAACTCCTGTTGTTAACCCTCAACATGGAGGGATTAAGGACGTTTAGTTTAACAAGTTACTGATCTACTTAAGTCACTTCTGCTCAGATAAAATTAAGATGTGGCTGTAGTTTTTCCTAATATACTAGTCAGCTTTAACAGGTTTCTAGTTTGATAGGCATTTCTATGTTTAAAGACAAACTTTACTATGTTGTCCAAAGGTTAAAACTAGTATATGCAGAGTGAGGACAACTACTACTTCTACTAAGACCTTTTTGATTCCTGGCTGGGTATAAGGCCCATACCCAGGTGACAGGATCTAAACAGTTAAGCTAAAGAAACGCAGATCTTTATTTATGATAGAGTAGATATGTTAGGGGGATGAGAGGGTAAGGAGGGGGCTAATATACTAGTCAGCTTTAACAGGTAAGGAGGGGGCTAATATACTAGCCTTGTCCACATCCAAGTTGTGAAGTAATCTCTCTTTAGCATTCCTTGAAGCTGGATAGAGAGATGGGACTATAATTTCCCAAATAATGTTATTTAAAGATACCACTTTAGGAAGGAAAGAATAGTTGAGAGCTCTATGGGAGGTTAATTTTCCAACATAGAATACAAAGGAACTGAAGAACTTTTTGTTGCATGTCCCTGTGTTATCTGGAGAGAAGTAATCTGTACCAGAGTGTCTTCTAGGTAAGGAGTTACCGCAATTCCCTGACCTTTCACTACCATCAATCGAATTCCGATAACCTTTGTGAAGATTTTTGGTTTCCAAACCAAAGTGAAGTGCCTTAAATTTATAATACCTTTAGAAAGGAAACTCTGAGGATGTAAGTATGATCCCTGTGAATAGGGATATGCAAATAGGTATCTTTGAGTTTATGGTATATTTAAATTGACTCAACTGCATTAAAGAAAGTATAATGCAGAGGGCGGAGCGTAGCTGTGCAGGAACATGGCTGCATTTTGAAAAAGCTCTGTAGCATGTCCTGAGTTTACAGCTCTAAACTGGAGATATTAGGGATTAAATATCTTTATATTCAAACAAAGGAAAAAGAAGATTTAGTGAAATATAATAAAGTCACTGTAAAGACTGGGAATTCAGCACTCTTTATAAATAGTTATAAAATTGCAACACTCTCAAGATTTGTATCAAAGCACAGACCCGTCAAACTGAAAAAATCCAGTTACACTGGGTAAAGTAAATGTTGTGGTTATAAAACAAGAAAACCAAACACAAATATATTCACATAAATTTAAAAATACTTGGACCGGTCCATGTGAAATGACAAAGCATATAGTTTGCATGAACTTAATAAAGGTGAATTTTCATAGAGAACAGAGTATAATAGCTATTTTTAAGCACAGTTCAAAAAAACCCTAATTAGATTCTCAGACCTATTTATGTTTAAGTAGCAACTGAGATAGCTGAGGTTAAAAGATCTGTGCATAGTCACTTGTTGTGTTATAAAACATGAAACAGTATATGTATAATGTTATTGTATTACTTTAGCAGTACATAATCTCAAGGGAACTATTGGGCGTAATCACGCATACACAATTTAACAATAGCGATATCACCATACTTCCACCAAAATCCTTTTTTGAACTCGCAGTAACCTAAAACAAAACCGAAGCAAGGTTGGAAATTCTGCTTGGGGATATCGGCTTATTGCAACGGGTTTGTGTTGCGGATCCAACATCAAGACTATATGGCAGTCTGTTGAAAGGAATAACCCTTTATATGGAGGAACACAGATGTTTTGAGAAATCCCCATGTGCATAACAAACAGATGCAGCTGACAGAGGGGAATCACATAAGAGGTATCCTCCTGCATCTTTGTTTTGCTTTGTCCTGTTGCATCACTAACTCACATGCTTCATGTGCTTTGCTGTATGTACTTCTGACTTACATAATAACTTGCTACTATGTGCTTTGCTGTATATCCTTCTGACTTACATAATAACTTGCTTTATGAATGTCCTTACCTTCCTAGTTTTATCTACATCTTGTGGGACTTTTTAAGAGGTTTCAGCCACTTTGGAATTTTGATACCAGCTGAAGGACTTACTATCTAAACAGTCTGTAATAGACTGGCAGTCTTTCTTCATTATTAAATATACATAGCCCTTGGTGGCTCTGATGGTATAACTTTGCTGTATTTCTGCCTATAGAGTATGGTGATATCGCTATTGTTAAATTGTGTATGCGTGATTACGCCCAATAGTTCCCTTGAGATTATGTACTGCTAAAGTTATACAATAACATTATACATATACTGTTTCATGTTTTATAACACGACAAGTAACTATGCACAGATCTTTTAACCTCAGCTATCTCAGTTGCTACTAAAACCTTAATAGGTCTGAGAATCTAATTAGGGTTTTTATGAACTGTGCTTATTCAGTTGTAGCATTAGTACAAAAATAGCTATTATACTCTGTTCTCTAGGAAAAATCACCTTTATTAAGTTCATACAAACTATATGCTTTGTCATTTCACATGAACCGGTCCAAGTATTTTTTAAATATATGTGAATATATTTGTGTTTGGTTTTCTTGTTTTTTAACCACAACATTTACTTTACCCAGTGTAACTGGATTTTGTCAGTTTGACGGGCCTGCGCTCGACACAGTGTGAAAATAAACCTAACTTTGATACAAATCTTGAGAGTGTTGCAATTTTATAACTATTTATAAACGCCTAGATTACGAGTCTTGTGTTAGCCTTAAAAGCAGCGTTGAGAGGTCCCAAAGCTGCTTTTTAACGCCCGCTGGTATTACGAGTCTGACAGGTACAGGTGTACCGCTCACTTTTTTCCTGCGATTTTAGCATACTGCAAATCCCCTTACGTCAATTGCGTATCCTATCTTTTTAATGGGATTTGCCTAATGCCGGTATTACGATTGCTTGAAAAAGTGAGCGGTAGAGCCTCTACCTTCAAGACTCCTACCACATTTTAAAGTCAGTAGTTAAGAGTTTTATGGGCTAATGCCGTAACATAAAACTCTTAACTAAAGTGCTATAAAGTACGCTAACACCCATAAACTACCTATTAACCCCTAAACCGAGGCCCCCCACATCACAAACACTATAAAAAAATTATTTAACCCCTAATCTACCGACCGGACATCGCCGCCACTGTAATAAATGTATTAACCCCTAAACTGCCGCACTCCCGCCTCGCAAACACTAGTTAAATTTTATTAACCCCCTAATCTGCCGTCCCTAACATCGCCAACACCTAACTACATTTATTAACCCCTAATCTGCTGCCCCCAACGTCGCCGGCACTATATTAAATGTATTAACCCCTAAACCTAAGTCTAAACCTAAGTCTAACACCCCCTAACTTAAATATAATTTAAATACATCTAAATAAATTATTCCTATTTAAAACTAAATACTTACCTATAAAATAAACCATAACGGCTAGATTTAGAGTTGGGCGGTAGCCATGAAAACCAGCGTTAGAGGCTCCTAACGCTGGTTTTTACCGCCCTCTGGTATTTGGAGTCAGTCAGGAAAGGGTCTAACGCTCACTTTCCAGCCGCGACTTTTCCATACCGCAGATCCCCCTACGCCATTTGCGTATCCTATCTTTTCAATGGGATCTTTCTTCGTGGCTGAAGTGAGCGTTAGAAATCTAACGACAAAACTCCAGCCGCAGAAAAAAGCCAGGAGTTAAGAGCTTTCTGGACTAACGCCAGTTTATAAAGCTCTTAACTACTGTGCTCTAAAGTACACTAACACCCATAAACTACCTATGTACCCCTAAACCGAGGTCCCCCCACATCGCCGCCACTCTATTAAAAATTTTAAACCTCTAATCTGCCGTCCACACGCCGCCGCAAGCTATGTTATACTTATGTACCCCTAATCTGCTGCCCCTAACACCGCCGACCCCTATATTATATTTATTAACCCCTAATCTGCCCCCCTCAACGCCGCCTCCACCTGCCTACACTTATTAACCCCTAATCTTCCGACCGGACCGCGCCGCTATTATAATAAAGTTATTAACCCCTAATCCGCCTCACTCCCGCCTCAATAACCCTATAATAAATAGTATTAACCCCTAATCTGCCCTCCCTAACATCGCCGACACCTAACTTCAAGCATTAACCCCTAATCTACAGGCAACTTTGTATTTATTTTAACCAGGTACAATAGCTATTAAATAGTTAATAACTATTTAATAGTTACCTAGTTAAAATAATTACAAAATTACCTGTAAAATAAATCCTAACCTAAGTTACAATTAAACCTAACACTACACTATCAATAAATAAATTAAATAAACTACCTATAATTATCTACAGTTAAACCTAACACTACACTATCAATAAATTAATTAAATACAATACCTACAAATAAATACATTTAAATAAACTAACTAAAGTACAAAAAATAAAAAAGAACTAAGTTACAAAAAATAAAAAAATATTTACAAACATTAGAAAAATATTACAACAATTTTAAACTAATTACACCTAGTCTAAGCCCCCTAATAAAATAACAAAGCCCCCCAAAATAAAAAAAAATGCCCTACCCTATTCTAAATTAAAAAAGTTCAAAACTCTTTTACCTTACCAGCCCTTAAAAGGACCTTTTGTGGGGCATGCCCCAAAGAATTCAGCTCTTTTGCCTGTAAAAAAAACACATAAAATACCCCCCCCAACATTAAAACCCACCACCCATATACCCCTAATCTAACCCAAACCTCCCTTAAATAAACCTAACACTACCCCCTGAAGATCTCCCTACCTTGTCTTCACCATGCCAGGTATCACCGATCGATCCAGAAGAGCCTCCGATGTCTTGATCCAAGCCCAAGCAGGGGGCTGAAGAGTGACGTCCATCCTCGGGCTGAAGTCTGGATCCAAACGGCGGCTGAAGAAATCCATCATCGGGCTGAAGTCTTGATCCAAGCGGGCGCTGAAGAAGTCCATAATCGGGATGAAGTCTTCTATGAAGCAGCATCTTCAATCTTCTTTCTTCCGGAGCCATCATTTTCCAGCTGACGCGGAACATCCTCTTCTACCGACGCCTACTCGCCGAATGACGGTTCCTTTAAATGACGTCATCCAAGATGGCGTCCGTCGAATTCCGATTGGCTGATAGGATTCTATCAGCCAATCGGAATTAAGGTAGGAAAATTCTGATTGGCTGATGGAATCAGCCAATCAGATTCAAGTTCAATCCGATTGGCTGATCCGATTAGCCAATCAGATTGAGCTCGCATTCTATTGGCTGTTCAGATCAGCCAATAGAATGCGAGCTCAATCTGATTGGCTGATTCCATCAGCCAATCAGAATTTTCCTACCTTAATTCCGATTGGCTGATAGAATCCTATCAGCCAATCGGAATTCGACGGACGCCATCTTGGATGACGTCATTTAAAGGAACCGTCATTCGGCGAGTAGGCGTCGGTAGAAGAGGATGTTCCGCGTCGGCTGGAAGATGATGGCTCCGGAAGAAAGAAGATTGAAGATGCTGCTTCATAGAAGACTTCATCCCGATTATGGACTTCTTCAGCGCCCGCTTGGATCAAGACTTCAGCCCGATGATGGATTTCTTCAGCTGCTGCTTGTATCCAGACTTCACTACGAATGGGGGTACTATAAGCGCCTACTATGTACCTGTAGCCCAGGAGAGGTGCGTCTAGCAGGCACCTAAAATTGCAATGGATAGAGGAAAAAGCCCAGGCGCCAACTATACGAAGGCAAGGTAAATCTGTCTGTTGTTAAATGCTTTATTATATCCAGAAAAGTGTACACAGTGCAGTAAAATACACAGTGAAAATAAAATAAAAGCACAGTACAATAAAAACAGTACAATAAAAAACAATTGAACCAATTTTCATGGATCCATGATGGTTTTACAATAAAAGCAAGATTACACAGATAAATACAAAGATAAAATCAAGAGTATGTGGGAAAAATAGAGCCTCCTGAAAATTAGAGCCTTCTTAGAATTACTCAGGATAATATATGAATTACTCAGGATAATATAAGAACCTACTACTATGTGTGATACTCCTAGTGTGGAGGAATAGATGACTAAAGCTAGTGATCCCCAAGGTGTAAAAGGACTATGCTGATCCTAAAGGTATATGTGCTTAGTAGATCCAAGTGTGAGTAAGACAATGACAGATTATGTCAATAGAATTGTATATCAGAAAATATGGATACGAAATATATATATACAGAATCAAAATATATATATACAGATATCACTAAATGACAAATAGAACTCATGAAGAAGTGTCTTGTGGAAAAAATGCCGGTGAAAAAAGTGCCGGTGAAAACAGTGCTAAAACAAATGCAACTGGAGACAAAAAACTCCTTATGAAGAACTGTGGAAACAAAGTCAAATCCCAATCCGGTGGGTTCAAATAGACCAATCCAATAGTGATTAACAAAATCAATCCGATGAGAAAAATACAAATAAAAATAAAAATAAAAAATTCATTCTAGAAGAATGCTATAAAATCCAAAGTATATGTCTAAAGTATGTCTAAACAGACACCCCTGAGAAAACAGTGATCTGTGCAAAAAAACTGCAATCAAATATAGATAGCTGCAATTGCTTGTGGGTCTGAACGTGTGATCAGGTTTTTATCCCCTTAATGGTGGATGCCCCACCGTAAAAAGTTGATAGTAGAGAATTGCGAATATATTCCCCCTAAAAAAAGATAACAAATATAGTGTAGATAGTAAAATAAAATGTTACAATTGAAATAAGGCTTACCAGTGTCTACGCGGCACTTTTTTGACCGGCATTTTTTCCACAAGACACTTCTTCACGAGTTCTATTTGTCATTTAGTGATATCTGTATATATATATTTTGATTCTGTATATATATATTTCGTATCCATATTTTCTGATATACAATTCTATTGACATAATCTGTCATTGTCTTACTCACACTTGGATCTACTAAGCACATATACCTTTAGGATCAGCATAGTCCTTTTACACCTTGGGGATCACTAGCTTTAGTCATCTATTCCTCCACACTAGGAGTATCACACATAGTAGTAGTTTCTTATATTATCCTGAGTAATTCATATATTATCCTGAGTAATTCTAAGAAGGCTCTAATTTTCAGGAGGCTCTATTTTTCCCACATACTCTTGATTTTATCTTTGTATTTACCTGTGTAATCTTGCTTTTATTGTAAAACCATCATGGATCCATGAAAATTGGTTCAATTGTTTTTTATTGTAACTTGTTTTTTATTGTACTGTTTTTATTGTACTGTGCTTTTATTTTATTTTCACTGTGTATTTTACTGCACTGTGTACACTTTTCTGGATATATTAAAGCATTTAACAACAGACAGATTTACCTTGCCTTCGTATAGTTGGCGCCTGGGCTTTTTCCTGTATCCAGACTTCAGCCCGAGGATAGACGTCACTCTTCAGCCCCCCGCTTGGGCTTGGATCAAGACATTGGAGGCTCTTCTGGATCGATCTGTGATACCTGGCATGGTGAAGACAAGGTAGGGAGATCTTCAGGGGAGTAGTGTTAGGTTTATTTAAGGGGGGGTTTGGGTTAGATTAGGGGTATGTGGGTGGTGGGTTTTAATGTTGGGGGGGGGGGTATTGTATGTGTTTTTTTTACAGGCAAAAGAGCTGAATTCTTTGGGGCATGCCCCACAAAAGGTCCTTTTAAGGGCTGGTAAGGTAAAAGAGCTTTGAACTTTTTTAATTTAGAATAGGGTAGGGCATTTTTTTATTTTGGGGGGCTTTGTTATTTTATTAGGGGGCTTAGAGTAGGTGTAATTAGTTTAAAATTGTTGTAATATTTTTCTAATGTTTGTAAATATTTTTTTATTTTTTGTAACTTAGTTCTTTTTTATTTTTTGTACTTTAGTTAGTTTATTTCATTAATAATTGTAGGTAGTTTATTTAATTAATTTATTGATAGTGTAGTGTTAGGTTTAATTGTAACTTAGGTTAGGATTTATTTTACAGGTAATTTTGTAATTATTTTAACTAGGTAACTATTAAATAGTTATTAACTATTTAATAGCTATTGTACCTGGTTAAAATAAATACAAAGTTGCCTGTAAAATAAATATTAATCCTAAAATAGCTACAATATAATTATAATTTATATTGTAGCTATATTACGGTTTATTTTACAGGTAAGTATTTAGATTTAAATAGGAATAATTTATTTAATAACAGTTAATTTATTTTGTTAGAATAAAATTATATTTAACTTAGGGGGGTGTTAGGGTTAGGGTTAGAATTAGCTTTAGGGGTTAAAAAATGATTAGGGGTTAATTCTTGAAGTTAGGTGTCGGCAATGTTAGGGAGGGCAGATTAGGGGTTAATACTATTTATTATAGGGTTATTGAGGCGGGAGTGAGGCGGATTAGGGGTTAATAACTTTATTATAGTAGCGGTGCGGTCCGCTCGGCAGATTAGGGGTTAATAAGTGTAGGCAGGCGGAGGCGACGTTGAGGGGGGCAGATTAGGGGTTAATAAATATAATATAGGGGTCGGCGGTGTTAGGGGCAGCAGATTAGGGGTACATAGCTATAATGTAGCTTGCGGTGGTGTACGGAGCGGCAGATTAGGGGTTAATAATAATATGCAGGGGGCGGCAGATTAGGGGTTAATAAGTGTAAGGTTAGGGGTGTTTAGACTCGGGGTTCATGTTAGGGTGTTAGGTGCAGACTTAGAAAGTGTTTCCGCATAGCAAACAATGGGGCTGCGTTAGGAGCTGAACGCTGCTTTTTTGCAGGTGTTAGGTTTTTTTTCATCTCAAACAGCCCCATTGTTTTCTATGTGGGAATCGTGCACGAGCACGAAGCTGGCCGCGTCCGTAAGCACCGCTGGTATCGAGAATTGCAGTGGCGTTAAATATCCTCTACGCTCCCTTTTTTGGAGCCTAACGCAGCCCTTCTGTGAACTCTAAATACCAGAGGTATTTAAAAGGTGCGGGGGGAAAAAAAGCATGTGTAGCTAACGCACCCCTTTGGCCGCAGAACTCTAAATCTAGCCGTAAGATAGCTACACTATAACAGTTACATTGTAGCTATCTCAGGGTTTATTTTTATTTCACAGGCAACTTTGTATTTATTTTAACTAGGTACAATAGTTATTAAATAGTTATTAACTATTTAATAACGACCTAGCTAAAATAAGTACAAATTTACCTGTAAAATAAACCCTAACCTAAGTTACAATTACACCTAACACTACACTAACATTAAATTACTTACATAAAATACCTACAATTAATTACAATTAAATTAAATAAACTAAATTACGAAAAACAACAAACACTAAATTACAGAAAATAAAAAAAGAAATTACAGATATTTTAAACTAATTACACCTAATCTAATCCCCCTAACAAAATAAAAAAAAATGATTGGAACAGCCAATAGGATTGAACTTCAATTCTATTGGCTGATTGCATCAGCCAATAGGATTTATCCTACCTTAATTCCAATTGGCTGATAGGATTCTATCAGCCAATCGGAATTGAAGGGACGCCATCTTGGATGACGTCACTTAAAGGAACCTTCATACTTCAGTCGCCGTCGGATGGAAGAGGATGCTCCGCGTTGGATGTCTTCAAGATGGACTTGCTCCGCTCCGGATGGAAGAAGATAGAAGATGACGTCTGAATGAAGACTTCTGCATGTCTGGATGTCCTCTTCTGGCCGGATCGGATGAAGACTTCTGCCCCTCTGGAGGTCCACTTGTGCTTGGCTGGGTGAAAACGTCTCAAGGTAGGGTGATCTTCAGGGGGTTAGTGTTAGGTTAGGGGATTGGGTGGGTTTTAGAGTAGGGTTGGGTGTGTGGGTGGTGGGTTTTAATGTCGGGGGGTATTGTATTTTTTTTTTTACAGGTAAAAGAGCTGATTACTTTGGGGCAATGCCCCGCAAAAGGCCCTTTTAAGGGCTATTTGTAATTTAGTATAGGGTAGGGATTTTTTTTATTTTGGGGGTGCTTTTTTATTTTGTTAGGGGGATTAGATTAGGTGTAATTAGTTTAAAATATCTGTAATTTCTTTTTTATTTTCTGTAATTTAGTGTTTGTTGTTTTTCATAATTTAGTATATTTAATTTAATTGTAATTAATTGTAGGTATTTTATGTAATTAATATAATGATAGTGTAGTGTTAGGTGTAATTGTAACTTAGGTTAGGATTTATTTTACAGGTAAATTTGTATTTATTTTAGCTAGGTCATTATTAAATAGTTAATAACTATTTAATAACTATTGTACCTAGTTAAAATAAATACAAACTTGCCTGTAAAATTAAAATAAATCCTGAGATAGCTACAATGTAACTATTAGTTATATTGTAGCTATCTTATGGTTTATTTTACAGCTAACTATTTAGTTTTAAATAGGAATAATTATTTAGATGTATTTAAATTATATTTAAGTTAGGGGGGTTAGGGTTAGCGGTTAATACATTTATTATAGTGGCGGTGACGTTTGCGGCGGCAGATTAGGGTTTAATAAATTTAATATAGTTGTGGCGACATTGGGGGGGCAGATTAGGAGTTAATAAATATAATGTGGGGTTTGGCGATGTTTGGGGCAGTAGATTAGGGGTTCATTAGAATAGGGGTGTTTAGACTTGGGGTTCATGTTAGGGTGTTAGGTGCAGACATAACTTTTATTTCCCCATGGGAAACAATGGGGCTGCGTTAGCTGAACGCTGCTTTTTTGCAGTTTCAGCCAGCTCAGCCCCACTGTTTCCTTTGGGGAAATCGTGCACAAACACGTTCAGCCAGCTTACCGCTACCGTAAGCAGCGCTGGTATTACAGTGAGATGTGGAGCTAAATTTTGCTCAACGCTAATTTTTATGAGGCTAACGCCGGCTTGCAGAAAACTCATAATACCAACGTTGTCTTAAGTGAGCGGTGAGAAAAAAAGGCTCGTTAGCACCGCACACCATTACCGACAAAAATTCGTAATCTAGCCGAAAGAGTGCTGAATTCCCAGTCTTTACAGTGACTTTATTATATTTCCCTAAATCTTCTTTTTCCTTTTTTTGAAAATGTATTAATTGGTCTGCAACACATATCTTGATATTTAAACCAATATACGTGTGTATATATAATATATATCTTGAATAGAAGACAGCACTCTCTGGACTTAAATGCAAATGTAGATTTATTGCGGTGACATTTTGGGGAATACTCCCCTTCCTCAGTCTTTTGGAAGTGGGCCCACTTTTAATCTACCTGGGTAAGACAAGACCATCTTCATAATAAAACAATAAAATATAATTGGAGTCCTGGTCAATGTTATTATAGTATGAGTAATTTAGAAATTGCAGCAATTTAATAGCAGAGATTAAATGGCGTCTAAAAGGAACATCAAAAATGATAAAAAATTTATGTGTACACCTGCTAATACCATGAGTTCCTTTTTCCATAAACATGAATCTGAGACTAAAGACCAACTAATGAAACATACAACCACTGAGACTCACCCCTCAGATCCTCAGCTTCCGTTACCCTCCTCACAGACTGACCAACTGACCCAAATACAGTCAACAATCTCAATGTTACCGTCCAAATCTGACCTTGCAGACCTGAAGTCTTTTATTAAAAGAGAAAATGTCATCTTTGAGAAAAGACATCACCGAAATGGGCACTAGGTTAGAATATTTGGAAGAAGGTCAGGATACCTTGAACAATATGATGTCAGAGACTAACCATCAACTGATATGCCAGGAAACCCTCATACAATCTCTTCAATCAAAAGTCGAAGACCTAAATAACAGGAGCAGGAGGAGTAACCTGCGGATAAAAGGATTCCCAGAGGAGGCAACACTGGAATCTTTGCCTTCATGTCTTTTACAATTGTTTTAATATATCATTCCAACCCTTAAACTCACAGAAATTTCCATGGAAAGAGCCCACAGGGCATTAAAACCTATGCCAAAACCACCTAATCCTCCAAGGGATATTATTATAAAATTTGCAAATTACTTAGACAAAGAGGCAATATGGAAGCAAGTCAGGCTACAATGTGAAATTAACTTCCAAACTTACAGTATTCAGGTTTTTCAAGATATTTGTCCTGGGACAATTGAAAAAAGAAGGGAGATACGTTTTATTACACAGACACTGCAAGATAGAAAGGTGAAATATTGCTGGGGATTTCCCTTCAGTCTTATAGTTCAAAAGGAAGGCAAGACAAATGTATATAAAGAACCAGAAGATTTGGATTCCCTTTCCAAATGACTGAATATCACCTTTTCTCTGCCAAATCTCACTACGCCACATGCATCCATCACCAGAAAAGAGCTTGTACCCAAGCCTCAGAGGTCACAATGGATCACAGACAACAAGAAGAAAAAATCTGAAGATTCAACAGATGTTTCATGAGCAACGGTACCTTACAGCGGAAACTTCCACACTATATCGCTATTAAGAAGAAAAGACTATTCCTTAATCAAACTTATGGCCGGATAAGTATGAATAATCCTGTGTATAGATGTACTCTATTGTCTGCAACACGCTTGTGTCACATATCTCTTTAGATCCCTACAAATAACAGTTAATTTAACAAAATCGCCTACTATGTTGTTATCTACTGGTAACAACAAACAAAATTAACACTTATATACAAAAGGGCCTTTAATGCCTATTTAGATGGATAATATTAAAATAGTTTGATTAAAAGTTTTACTTGACGCACTGGCATTCTATTGTCATAGTTAATGTTTGTTTTATAACATGTTTGTGATTACATAAGTCTAACTGTCAATGCTCACTAAAAGGAAGATATGACTCCTGAACAGATGGAGATATATAACACATACTAGCTAGATAATAAGTGCTGGTTTCACTTATTCTGGCATGCAATCTGATAAGCACAAATACAACTAGTCCTTTCTGTAATTGCATCCTAACACTTGTTACATTTCCAGATCTTTAGTTTTTTCCTTGGGAGTACAAGTCACCCAGGGGCGGAACTACCTGTGGTGCAGAAGTCGCGACTGCGACCAGGCCCAGGAGGTCACGCCCTCAGGAGGGCCCCAGCGTCAGCACAAGAAACTTTTTTTTACTTTTAACTTGTATTTATTTATTGCGCCTTGTCTGCTGCACTAGAGTTTAAAAACCTAATTAATGTCCTATGTGATGTCACCCAATAGTTCTGCAGTGTCTGCACATATTTGGCGGCAACCGGGCTCCTCACTCAGTAGTAACATAGTAGATAAGGTTGAAAAAAGACTGAAGTCCATAGAGTTCAACCTATACAAATCTAAAATACTTACAAAAAGCTCCAGTTAAGCTTAAATAACCCCATTAAAATGTGACCCATTTAATACTAGCAATCATATCCATGAATTTTGTTTATATACAGAAATTTGTCCAGACTATTTTTAAATGTATCTATGGTATTTGCATTCACTACCTCCTTTGGTAATGAGTTCCACAATTTTATTGTTCTTACAGTTAAAAAACGTTTCCGTTGCAGGAGATTAAATCTCCTTTCCTCCAACCTTAAATTATGACCTCTTGTCAGAACCAATTTTCTTGGAATAAAAAGAGCTTCTGCCATCTCTGTATATGGGCCTTGAATATATTTATATAAAGTAATCATGTCACCTCTCAAGCGCCTTTTTTCTAAAGAGAACAGACCCAGTTTGGCTAGCCTCTCCTCATAGGTTAATTTCTCCAATCCCCTTATTAGCTTTGTGGCCAGTCTGACCCGGCCCACACTCCCAATAATTAGACAGCACTCAATCTGGCCACAGACGTTCCCTCTTTGGTACACCTGCTGACTGAGTCAGTGTGTTTTTTATTATTTACCCCAACACTGCAAATAATTAGCCGTGGATGGACCCAGGGTGCTTAAACATAATTTACCTCTGAGTGAGCCACACTGGAGAACTGTCTAAGTCTAACAGTGGTGAAGTGTATGCGGCGAGCTGTAGAACTTTAACTGTCATCTCTATTAGGTGGGTGCTAAAGACTGTTAGACTTAGACAGTTCTCCAGTATGGCTCACTCAGAGGTAAATTATGTTTAACCACCCTGGGTCCATCCACGGCTAATTATTTGCAGTGTTGGGGTAAATAATAAAAAACACACTGACTCAGTCAGCAGGTGTACCAAAGAGGGAACGTCTGTGGCCAGATTGAGTGCTGTCTAATTATTGGGAGTGTGGGCCGGGTCAGACCGGAGACCCATATTCAGTGAAATGAACTAGCGGTCAACCCTCAGTAAAGGCTTTACCCAAGATTGACCCTTGACTGCTAGTAGTAACGTTCATTTCACTGCATGTGGGTCCCCGACCTGTCCCCGCACTCCCAGCAATTAGACAGCACTTAATCTGGCCACAGACGGTCCCTCTTCCCTTCGGTACAACTGCTGAATGAGTCAGTGTGCTTTTGATTATTTACCCCGACGCTGCAAGTAATTATATAGTTAGCACAGGGACTTCCTTCCAAGTTGTGTGTATGTATAGTACAGGTTAAGGGATTGCTGCATGGTGGGAGCCGTTAGCGAGGGAATTGTATTTGTCACCTCGGCAAATAAATCTAAGCAGCCTGTTGATGAAAGTGTGCACAGAGATTGCTGCAGCGCTTCTCTAACATAAATGTGCGTTTTATGGCTGTCCTGACCTGCCGGGTTATAAAGGTAAGGACCTTCCATGTTTTGAACTGAATCTCTGACTTATTGTTTGTATTGAGCTGACAGTCCCCTCCGCAAATAAATCTGGCCAGCCTCTCTCTAAAAGTAAGCAGGGAACCACTTCTGCTAATTAACCCTTCTAGTTCCAGTAGGGACTGTTAAACCAGCAGTCGTCTTAAGTTACTGAGAAGAGTTGTAAGACCATTTTTTTAAAAAAACATTTCATTCATACTTGCTGTCCTAAAGTTTATATCACACAGTCACACTGACATAGGGGCCTAGTTATCAAGCCGTCAACCTCAAATATGCTGGAATTCCGCAGCGTATTTGTGGCGAGGCTAATTCGCCTTAGTTATCAAAGGCTCGAGACCGGCAAAAGTAGAATTTTGTGACGTAAACTTCGACCCGCGGACTCAGTCCGACACAGATCGATTCTTACGTCACTCCAGATGTTCCGCACACAAGTGCGGCACAATCTCACTACTTTTGCTAGTTATAAAAAAACTAGCAGGTACGCTCGGCACTTTTACGGCCCAGCGTACCTGGTTTTCAAACCGCCACCCCTTGAGGTGGCGGATCCCATAGGAATCAATGGGAGTCTGACCATAGCGAAAGTACAAGTTCGCTGCTGACAGACATCCCATTCATTCCTATGGGAGCTGTCTACACCTAACACCCTAACATGTACCCCGAGTCTAAACACCGCTAATCTGACCCCCCCTACACCGCCGCAACAAAATAAAGTTATTACCCCCTAAATCGCCGCTCCCGGAGCCCACCGCAAGCTACTCTATACATATTAACCCCTAAACCGCCGCTCCCGGAGCCCACCGCAACTATAATAAATGTATTAACCCCTAAACCGCCGCTCCCTGAACCCGCCGCAACCTATATTAAATGTATTAACCCCTATCCTGCCCCCCCTACACCGTCGCCACCTATAATAAATTTATTAACCCCTAATCTGCCCCCCCTACACCGTCGCCACCTATAATAAATTTATTAACCCCTATCCTGCCCCCCACTACGCCGCCGCCACTGTAATAAAATTATTAACCCCTAAACCTAAGTCTAACCCTAACGCCCCCCTAACTTAAATATTAATTAAATAAATCTAAATAAATTAACTCTTATTAACTAAATGAATCCTATTTAAAACTAAATACTTACCTTTAAAATAAACCCTAATATAGCTACAATATAAATAATAATTATATTCTAGCTATCTTAGGATTTATATTTATTTTACAGGTAACTTTCAATTTATTTTAACCATGTACAATAACTATTAAATAGTTATTAACTATTTAATAGCTTACCTAGCTAAAATAAAGAGAAATGTACCTGTGAAATAAATCCTAACCTAAGTTACAATTACACCTAACACTACACTATACTTTAATAAATTATTCCTATTTAAAAATAAATACTTACCTGTAAAATAAACCCTAAGATAGCTACAATATAATTAATAATTATATTATAGCTATCTTAGGATTTATATTTATTTTACAGGTAACTGTATTTATTTTAGCTAGTTAGAATAGTTATTAAATAGTTATTAACTATTTAATAACTACCTAGCTAAAAGAAATACAAAATTACCTGTAAAATAAATCCTAACCTAAGTTACAATTAAACCTAATACTACACTATCATTAAATTAACTAAATAAACTACCTACAAATAACTACAATTAAATACAATTACATAAACTAACTAAAGTACAAAAAATAAAAAAGCTAAGTTACAAAAAATAAAAAAGTAAGTTACAAACATGTTAAAAATATTACAACAATTTTAAGCTACTTACACCTAATCTATGCCCCCTAATAAAATAACAAACCCCCCCAAAATAAAAAAAATCCCTACCCTATTCTAAATTAAATAAATTTCAAAGCTCTTTTACCTTACCAGCCCTTAAAAGGGCCATTTGTGGGGGCATGCCCCAAAAAGTTCAGCTCTTTTGCCTGTAAAAGAAAAATACAACCCCCCCCAACATTAAAACCCACCACCCACATACCCCTAATCTAACCCAAACCCCCCTTACAAAAACCTAACACTAATCCCCTGAAGATCATCCTACCTTGAGTCGTCTTCACTCAGCCGAGCCACCGATGGAACTGAAGAGGACATCCGGAGCGGAAGAAGTTAATCCTCCAAGCGGCGCTGAAGAAATCTTCCATCCGATGAAGTCATCATCCAGGCGGCGCTGAAGAAGTCTTCGATCCGGCCGATGTCATCTTCAAAGAGGCGCTGAAGAGGTCTTCTATCCGGGCGAAGTCATCTTCCAAGCCGGGTCTTGAATCTTCCTTCCGCCGACGCGGAACCACCTTCTTCACCGACGGACTACGACGAATGACGGCTCCTTTAAGGGACGTCATCCAAGATGGCGTCCCCTCAATTCCGATTGGCTGATAGGATTCTATCAGCCAATCGGAATTAAGGTAGGAAAAATCTGATTGGCTGATGGAATCAGCCAATCAGATTGAGCTCGCATTCTATTGGCTGTTCCGATCAGCCAATAGAATGCGAGCTCAATCTGATTGGCTGATTGGATCAGCCAATCGGATTGAACTTGAATCTGATTGGCTGATTCCATCAGCCAATCAGATTTTCCTACCTTAATTCCGATTGGCTGATAGAATCCTATCAGCCAATCGGAATTGAGGGGACGCCATCTTGGATGACGTCCCTTAAAGGAGCCGTCATTCGTCGTAGTCCGTCGGTGAAGAAGGTGGTTCCGCGTCGGCGGAAGGAAGATTCAAGACCCGGCTTGGAAGATGACTTCGCCCGGATAGAAGACCTCTTCAGTGCCTCTTTGAAGATGACATCGGCCGGATCGAAGACTTCTTCAGCGCCGCCTGGATGATGACTTCATCGGATGGAAGATTTCTTCAGCGCCGCTTGGAGGATTAACTTCTTCCGCTCCGGATGTCCTCTTCAGTTCCATCGGTGGCTCGGCTGAGTGAAGACGACTCAAGGTAGGATGATCTTCAGGGGATTAGTGTTAGGTTTTTGTAAGGGGGGTTTGGGTTAGATTAGGGGTATGTGGGTGGTGGGTTTTAATGTTGGGGGGGGGGTTGTATTTTTCTTTTACAGGCAAAAGAGCTGAACTTTTTGGGGCATGCCCCCACAAATGGCCCTTTTAAGGGCTGGTAAGGTAAAAGAGCTTTGAAATTTATTTAATTTAGAATAGGGTAGGGATTTTTTTATTTTGGGGGGGTTTGTTATTTTATTAGGGGGCTTAGATTAGGTGTAAGTAGCTTAAAATTGTTGTAATATTTTTAACATGTTTGTAACTTAATTTTTTATTTTTTGTAACTTAGCTTTTTTTATTTTTTGTACTTTAGTTAGTTTATGTAATTGTATTTAATTGTAGTTATTTGTAGGTAGTTTATTTAGTTAATTTAATGATAGTGTAGTATTAGGTTTAATTGTAACTTAAGCTAGGATTTATTTTACAGGTAATTTTGTATTTCTTTTAGCTAGGTAGTTATTAAATAGTTAATAACTATTTAATAACTATTCTAACTAGCTAAAATAAATAGAAAGTTACCTGTAAAATAAATATAAATCCTAAGATAGCTATAATATAATTATTAATTACATTGTAGCTATCTTAGGGTTTATTTTACAGGTAAGTATTTATTTTTAAATAGGAATAATTTATTAAAGTATAGTGTAGTGTTAGGTGTAATTGTAACTTAGGTTAGGATTTATTTCACAGGTACATTTCTCTTTATTTTAGCTAGGTAAGCTATTAAATAGTTAATAACTATTTAATAGTTATTGTACATGGTTAAAATAAATTGAAAGTTACCTGTAAAATAAATATAAATCCTAAGATAGCTAGAATATAATTATTATTTATATTGTAGCTATATTAGGGTTTATTTTAAAGGTAAGTATTTAGTTTTAAATAGGATTCATTTAGTTAATAAGAGTTAATTTATTTAGATTTATTTAATTAATATTTAAGTTAGGGGGGCGTTAGGGTTAGGGTTAGACTTAGGTTTAGGGGTTAATCATTTTATTACAGTGGCGGCGGCGTAGTGGGGGGCAGGATAGGGGTTAATAAATTTATTATAGGTGGCGACGGTGTAGGGGGGGGGGCAGATTAGGGGTTAATAAATTTATTATAGGTGGCGACGGTGTGGGGGGGCAGGATAGGGGTTAATAGGTTTAATATAGGTTGCGGCGGGTTCATGGAGCGGCGGTTTAGGGGTTAAACTATTTATTTAGTTGCGGAGAGGTGCGGGATCAGCAGGATAGGGGTTAATAATTTTATAATAGAGGGCGACGGTATAGGGGGGGCAGGATAGGGGTTACTAGGTATAATGTAGGTGGCAGCGGTGTCCGGGAGCGGCGGTTTAGGGGTTAATACATTTATAAGACTTGCGGCAGGGTCTAGGAGCGGCGGTTTAGGGGTTAATACATTTATAAGAGTTGCGGCAGGGTCTAGGAGCGGCGGTTTAGGGGTTAATACATTTATAAGAGTTGCGGCAGGGTCTAGGAGCGGCGGTTTAGGGGTTATTAACTTTATTTAGTTGCGAGGGGCTCCGGGGGCGCCGGTATAGGGGGTAGAACAGTGCAGTTTAGTGTGAGTGCTTAGTGACAGGCTAGCAATAAAGCTGGGAAAAAGCCGAAGGGCAGCGAGATTGGATGAGTGATAACTGTCACAGTCCGCTGCTCATCACCCCGCGGCTTTTTGACAGCTTTATTTGATAACTTAGGCGTATTTTTTCAGGTCCGCGGCGGCGAAGGTAGGCGAGCTTAGGCGGACGTATTGGGCCGGCGAAGCCAGAAAAGTAGACGGCTTGATAACTACCCCCCACTAGCTTCAGTTACAGTGTGTGTGAGTGTATACATATATATATTTGTGTGTGTGTATGTATATGTGTGTGTATGTATATGTGTGAGTGTATATATATATATATATATATATATATATATATATATTGGTGTGTGTATGTATGTATATGTGTGTGTGTGAGTGTATATATATATATATATATATATATATATATATATTTGTGTGTGTATGTATGTATGTATGTATATGTGTGTGTATGTATATGTGTGGGTGAGTGTGTATATATATATATTTGAATTTGTGTGTGTGTATGTATGTATGTATATGTGTGTGTGAGTATATATATATATATATATATATATATATATTTGTGTGTCTGTGTATGTGTATGTATGTGTGTGTGAGTGTATATATATATTTGTGTGCATGTATATATGTGTGTTTGTGTATGTATATATTTGTGTGTATGTATATGTGTATGTGTATATATATATATATATATATATATATATATATATATATTTATGTGTCTGTTTATATGTGCAGTGTGTATATGTATTATTTCTGTGTGTGTGTAAATATATATATATACTGTGTGTGTGTGTGTGTATATATATATATATATATATATATATATATATATATATATATATATATATATATATATATTTATTCCTGGAAAAACGGATGCATTCTCAGCATCTGATGATGGCGACGAAGTCCCTGAAAACGTTCCATTAAAGATTGTTTATTTTTCTTCACTAAAAGACCTGAGAGTGCATCCGTTTTTCCAGCAATATCCATTGCATGCTTGCACCCAGGAAGATGTCCATAGGAGGGTAACACTGTACTTTGGGCGGTATTTTATATATATATATATATATATATATATATATATATTGCAAGTTGGGGGGGCCCTTCATATATATTTGCACCGGGGCCCTCAGGCTTCTAGTTACGCCTCTGAAGTCACCATTAGCTTATTAGAACCATTTGATGTGTTTGTATGAATCAGCGTCAGGGTTAGGGTTACCAACCAGCAAATTAGTGGTAACATTTGTAGGCAATTGAGCTTTCAAGGACTAGCCAGATAGGCAGTAATAAAATAGTTGGATTAAATGTTGTACTTTGTGCACTATATCACTATTAAGAAGAAAAGACTATTCCTTAATCAAACTTATGGCCGGATAAGCATTTTATTGTCACAGTTAGTGTTTGGTTTATAATATGTTCATGATTGTTTAAGTCTAACCATTACAGTTCACTAAAAAGAAGACATGACTCCTAGACAAATAGAGATAGAGAGCTAATATTAGTTAGATAGTAAGTATTAGGTACATAAATATTAAAGTTAACATTGGTCTTACTTATTCCAACATGCAAAGGGATAATATAACTAGTCATGTCTGTAACTGCATTCTATAGCTTACTACGCTCCCAAGTCATTTGTTTTACCTGGGGTTTATAAGTAACAATTGGTTTGTAGGGGCCATGCTATGTGTTGGAATATGTCAGCACTATTTTAATATTAGCCCCCATACGTCAAAGAATCCTCTTTAACCCGTTAGACAAGCATAGCAGAAGTAGCCTGTCTAAACAACTAAGCACATTTATTTTCACGTGACATGGTTGAGGATTGATTTATAACATGTTTGTGACTACTGACCAATCACATATAAGTGTCTGAAAGGTATAGTTAGTGGGTATTAGCCACATTAGAATTGATGCATCCCCTACTTGTTTAGGAAATCAGTTATAGAGCTTGAGGTGAACTCAGGGATATGCTACCCTACTCCTGACATCTTGTCAATGCTTAAAATGTATGTGTTTTATTTGTTGATTTTGTTTTATTTGTTTTTTACTATTGTCTTGGTCTTGTTACGCACTTCTGCTCTTAAAAATATTAAACGCACATACCAAATATGCCCATATCTAGTGCTTATACCACTCATATACCACACACAATACGACTAACTCTCAGAATAGTTCCCACACAAATAACAAATTGCACATATTCTCTGTCAATGGAAAAGGCTTGAACATACATAGTAAAAGGTCAATAGCCACAAGGGATTTCTGTAAACATAAAGCTGACCGGGTGTTTCTACAAGAGACCCATTTCAGAAGAGGCAATGAACCCTCTACTTTTGCACGTACATATGGCACGTGCTACTGGGCATCACATAACAGAAAAAGGAAACATGGGGTAGGCATTATAATTAAAAAAGGTATTCCTTTTGTGGAACTACAAAACATTAAAGACAGAGAGGGAAGATATATTATCTTAATAGGTCTGTTTTACAATAGACCCGTAACCCTAATGTCTATATATGCACCTAACATGGAACAACACTCTTTTATGAAAAAAAAATTCTAACTATATACTAGATCACCAAAAAATAGTGCTTAGAATGTGCAGAGATCTTAATGTGGCACTAAACCCGGATATGGATTGCTATTCACACCATTCTTTGACCCCTCTATCACAAATTGCAAAAATTAACTTCCATCTTAAACGTATAGTTGCACAAGATGTTTGGAGATCCTTACATCCTCATCATAGGGATTATTCATTTTACTCATACCCCCACATGGTGGACACTAGAATCAATTATATATTTTCAGATGTAGGTGGCCTATCACTTTTTATTTCTGCAATCATTATGCCAATAACGTGGTCAGATCATACCTCAATCATTAGCTCTTTAACCTGGCCATCTAAACCTATCAAAGACTATATTTGGAAACTAGATGAACACTTATTAACAGATTAACAGATTACTTTAAAAATATCAAATGAAATAACTGAGTACTTCCAACTTAATGCCAACCCTGACACCTCCCCACACACTGTTTGGGAGGCACATAAGAGCGTTATCAGAGGCGAATTAATGGCAATAAAGGCTCACATTAATAAAAACAAACGGGAACTCACTACATTGATACTCCTCAATATTGAGCAATTAGAATTAAGACACAAACAATCCCCATCAAATAAAGACATATTGACAGGGGCGGACTGACAAGTCGGGCAAATCGACCCTGGCCCGAGGGCCCGACTTCTTAAAGGGGCCCGCCCCATGCATCATAGAAAGTAGTTGTTTTTTTTTCTATTAAAATAATTTTACGAATTTTTTTTTTGGTCTTTATTTATTTATTATTATTTTTTTGCAAGGGGGGTGGGGGGCAGCAATATTGTGACTATTTTTTAACTTTGCACCGCGGTGATGTCTGATCATGAGAACGAAGTCCTCAATCCTGTGTGTCTCACTCTCTCCGGCTCTGCACTCCGTTCCGTCTCCACTCAGCCAGTCAGTGTGATGAAAAAAGACTGGACTGGAGCAGTGGAGCCTCCAAGCGAGCCAGCTTGTAAAAGCAATGCTGCAGTGCGAATTAATATGTGGACCGGGCCCGGCCGATGTGTAAATAAATCCGGAATCCGGTCCACATATTACACTCTGTCTCCCACCGTGACCTGCCCTGGCTCTGTCTGGCTGCTTAGCTCCGCCTCCACACGCTGTGCGCACACAGCGCATTAGAGGCTCAGGCGGCAGGAGCTGCAGCAGACCTTGTGTGGCCACGTGGTAGAGCCAAGGAGGACAGGAGTCTCCGAGTCAGGATGGCTGAGGCGGCGCGGGCGACAAGCAACGTGAACGTACAACGAGTTGAGCCAGGTAAGGTAAGTGTGAAGGTGAAGGAGCCGGTTGCTGCTGGAGGGGGGGCCCGGGGGCTGAGTACGTGACGTGTAGTCTACTACACAAGGGCAACTGCAGGACGGAGCAGCTCAGCCAGGAGTCGGACTCAGATAGATCAGAAGAGGTAGTTGCTCAGTCCAGCAGCAGGTGATACTTAGAAATCCGTGTGACCGGGTCAGTGCTGCTGTGTCACGGATGGTCCACAGAGTCAGTGAGTGGTATAGTATAGACAGCAGTGTCAGGCTGTCAGCAGAGATAGTGATCAGAATCAGATATTTATTTCACCACTGTGCCTGTGATATATAGGTAGTTACTCAGGCTCAGCCCAGCAGCAGGTGATACTTACAAAGCAGCACTGACCCGGTCATCCAGATGTCTGTGTCACGGATGGTCCACAAAGTCAGTGAGTGTTGTAATAGTATAGACAGCAGTCATGTAACTACAGGTCTGTTTAAACTTGACTAGTACCTTACAAATATTTAGCAGAATATTAGGATGCAGACCACCTATTATAATATACAATAGCAACCATTTCCACAGTTTGTAAAGGTTTATAGCACATTTAAATTATTAAGATGCATGATGTTTTCTTAGTGATTTGTCCCTTTCCTATGGAAACACACACTATTTGTCTGCAACAGTTCTTTATGTTATTACACATATGGTGCTCTTTTTTGAAAGTAAAACGTACATAATTAAACTCATATGTACCTAAAAAAAATAACAAAGAATCCTTTCATGCAATATATTGGATTTCCTATGTTATTATCATAGACTGTAACCACTCAACTGTAAAGTTTGTCAAATGTCTGTGTTTAACAAAAATAAATGTCCCTTAGCTCACATCCTTAAAGTTTGCTGGAAAATTACATTACTCTGGATGTTTTCCCATGCAGATAAGCATTTATCAGACTCATAAAAAAAAAATCCTCTAGTATTTAGACAGTATTCCAATCCCTTCATTATGCTATTTAACAATCCCAGTAGAGTTCCTCTGGCATGTTAGCAAAATGTGTTTGTACATACAAATTTCCTACTTCTGATTTTGATTCTCAGAATCTGAAAAGACACTGATTCTCAGCGCTAAAAATAAAATATAAGTCCCAGCACAATTCTAAATTGCTAAAAGTCTTTAATTTACATGTTGTTGTTTTTCAGACACCAGGTTATTCAGCACTTAACTTTCCATTGCTTCTTGGTGTGGTCTTTTAAAGTTGCTCACTCACACTGTATGTGATTAATCAAGTTATCTGAGCTCTTATTTGGTTATCATTTCTGATGAGTCATGTCAGCAGAGATAGTAGTGATCAGATATTTATTTCACCACTGTGTCTGTGATATATAGGTAGTTACTCAGGCTCAACCCAGCAGCAGGTGATACTTAGACATTCGGGTGACCGGGTCAGTGCTGCTGTGTCACGGATGGTCCACAGAGTCAGTGATATATATAATTAATGGGCTACTAGCCTACTACTTACTACGGGCATTAAAACTAATTAGGGTAATGGCCACCATATTATCTTATCTAAGGGTATGGGTAATCAAGGGTCAGACTCAGAGGACAATGAGATGGATGGATATTTAGTAGATATACAATACAACATATGTTTGTATGGGCATTGGGCAATACAGAGGATGACAAAGGGAAAAAACAGAATTTATGCTTACCTGATAAATTACTTTCTCCAACGGTGTGTCCGGTCCACGGTGTCATCCTTACTTGTGGGAATATCTCTTCCCCAACAGGAAATGGCAGAGAGTCCCAGCAAAGCTGGCCATATAGTCCCTCCTAGGCTCCACCCACCCCAGTCATTCGACCGATGGACAGGAGGAAAAAATAGGAGAAACTATAGGGTGCCGTGGTGACTGTAGTTAGAGAAAATAATTCATCAAACCTGATTAAAAAACCAGGGCGGGCCGTGGACCGGACACACCGTTGGAGAAAGTAATTTATCAGGTAAGCATAAATTCTGTTTTCTCCAACATTGGTGTGTCCGGTCCACGGCGTCATCCTTACTTGTGGGAACCAATACCAAAGCTTTAGGACACGGATGAAGGGAGGGAGCAAATCAGGTTACCTAAACAGAAGGCACCATGGCTTGCAAAACCTTTCTCCCAAAAATAGCCTCCGAAGAAGCAAAAGTATCAAATTTGTAAAATTTGGCAAAAGTGTGCAGTGAAGACCAAGTCGCTGCCTTACATATCTGATCAACAGAAGCCTCGTTCTTGAAGGCCCATGTGGAAGCCACAGCCCTAGTAGAGTGAGCTGTGATTCTTTCAGGAGGCTGCCGTCCGGCAGTCTCGTAAGCCAATCGGATGATGCTTTTAAGCCAAAAGGAAAGAGAGGTAGAAGTCGCTTTTTGACCTCTCCTTTTACCAGAATAGACGACAAACAGAGAAGATGTTTGTCTGAACTCTTTTGTAGCTTCTAAATAGAATTTTAGAGCACGGACTACATCTAAATTGTGTAGCAAACGTTCCTTCTTTGAAACTGGATTCGGACACAAAGAAGGTACAACTATCTCCTGGTTAATATTTTTGTTGGAAACAACCTTTGGAAGAAAACCAGGCTTAGTACGCAAAACAACCTTATCTGAATGGAACACCAGATAGGGCGGAGTACACTGCAGAGCAGATAACTCAGAAACTCTTCTAGCAGAAGAAATAGCAACCGAAAACAAAACTTTCCAAGATAGCAACTTAATATCTATGGAATGTAAAGGTTCAAACGGAACCCCTTGGAGAACTGAAAGAACTAGATTTAAACTCCAGGGAGGAGTCAAAGGTCTGTAAACAGGCTTGATCCTAACCAGAGCCTGAACAAATGCTTGAACATCTGGCACAGCTGCCAGTCGTTTGTGTAGTAAGACAGATAAAGCAGAAATCTGTCCCTTTAGAGAACTCGCTGATAATCCTTTATCCAAACCTTCTTGTAGAAAGGAAAGGATCTTAGGAATTTTGATCTTATTCCATGGGAATCCCTTGGATTCACACCAGCAGATATATCTTTTCCATATTTTATGGTAAATTTTTCTAGTTACCGGTTTTCTGGCTTGAACCAGAGTATCTATCACAGAATCTGAAAACCCACGCTTTGATAGAATCAAGCGTTCAATCTCCAAGCCATCAGCTGGAGAGAGACCAGATTTGGATGTTCGAATGGACCCTGTACAAGAAGGTCCTGTTTCAAAGGTAGCTTCCATGGTGGAACCGATGACATATTCACCAAGTCTGCATACCAAGTCCTGCGTGGCCATGCAGGAGCTATCAAGATCACAGAGGCCCTCTCCTGCTTGATCCTGGCTACCAGCCTGGGAATGAGAGGAAACGGTGGAAACACATAAGCTAGGTTGAAGGTCCAAGGCGCTACTAGTGCATCCACTAGAGTCGTCTTGGGATCCCTGGATCTGGACCCGTAGCAAGGAACCTTGAATTTCTGACGAGACGCCATCAGATCCATATCTGGTATGCCCCATAATTGAGTCAATAGGGCAAAGATCTCCGGGTGGAGTTCCCACTCCCCCGGATGGAAAGTCTGACGACTCAGATAATCCGCCTCCCAGTTTTCCACACCTGGGATGTGGATCGCAGATAGGTGGCAGGAGTGATCCTCCGCCCATTTTATTATTTTGGTCACTTCTTTCAGCCCTGAGAGCATTGAATATCGCTCTTAGTTCCAGAATGTTTATCGGGAGAAGAGACTCTTCCCGAGACCAAAGTCCCTGAGCTTTCAGGGATTCGGTCATGACGATGACCCACTCTGGTCTGCGGAAGCTCATTCCCTGGGACAGGTGGTCCAGGGTTAGCCACCAACGGAGTGAGTCTCTGGTCTTCTGATCTACTTGAATCACTGGAGACAAGTCTGTATAGTCCCCATTCCACTGTTTCAGCATGCACAGTTGTAATGGTCTTAGATGAATTCGCGCAAAAGGAACTATGTCCATTGCTGCAACCATCAACCCTACTACTTCCATGCACTGAGCTACGGAAGGACGAGGAATAGAATGAAGAACTTGACAAGCATTTAGAAGTTTTGACTTTCTGACTTCTGTCAGGAAAATCCTTATTTCTAAAGAATCTATTATTGTTCCCAAGAAGGGAACTCTTGTCGACGGAGACAGGGAACTTTTTTCTATGTTCACCTTCCATCCGTGAGATCTGAGAAAGGCCAGAACGATGTCTGTGTGAGCCTTTGCCTTTGAAAGAGACGACGCTTGTATTAGAATGTCGTCCAAGTACGGTACTACTGCAATGCCCCTTGGTCTTAGAACCGCTAGAAGGGACCCGAGTACCTTTGTGAAAATCCTTGGAGCAGTGGCTAACCCGAATGGGAGGGCCACAAACTGGTAATGTTTGTCCAGAAAGGCGAACCTTAGGAACTGATGATGTTCTTTGTGGATAGGAATATGAAGATACGCATCCTTTAGATCCACGGTAGTCATAAATTGACCTTCCTGGATTGTAGGTAGAATCGTTCGAATGGTTTCCATTTTGAACGATGGTACTCTGAGAAATTTGTTTAGGATCTTTAAATCCAGAATTGGTCTGAAAGTTCCCTCTTTTTTGGGAACTACAAACTGATTTGAGTAAAATCCCATTCCTTGTTCCGCCGATGGAACTGGGTGTATCACTCCCATCTTTAACAGGTCTTCTACACAATGTAAGAATGCCTGTCTCTTTATTTGGTTTGAGGATAAGTGAGACATGTGGAGCCTTCCCCTTGGGGGTAGTTCCTTGAATTCCAGAAGATAACCCTGAGAAACTATTTCTAGTGTCCAGGGATCCTGAACATCTCTTGCCCAAGCCTGAGCAAAGAGAGAGAGTCTGCCCCCTACTAGATCCGGTCCCGGATCGGGGGCTACTCCTTCATGCTGTTTTGGTAGCAGCAGCAGGCTTCTTGGCCTGCTTACCCTTGTTCCAGCCTTGCATCGGTTTCCAGGCTGGTTTGGTTTGTGAAGCATTACCCTCTTGCTTGGAGGATGCAGAATTAGAGGCCGGTCCGTTCCTGAAATTACGAAAGGAACGAAAATTAGACTTATTCTTGGCTTTGAAAGGCCTATCTTGTGGGAGGGCGTGGCCCTTTCCCCCAGTGATGTCTGAGATAATCTCTTTCAATTCTGGCCCAAAGAGAGTTTTACCCTTGAAGGGGATATTAAGCAATTTTGTCTTGGATGATACATCCGCTGACCAAGACTTTAGCCAAAGCGCTCTGCGCGCCACAATTGCAAACCCTGAATTTTTCGCCGCTAATCTAGCTAATTGCAAAGCGGTATCTAAAATAAAGGAATTAGCCAACTTAAGTGCGTGAACTCTGTCCATAACCTCCTCATATGGAGTCTCTCTACTGAGCGACTTTTCTAGTTCCTCGAACCAGAACCACGCTGCTGTAGTGACAGGAACAATGCACGAAATGGGTTGCAGAAGGTAACCTTGCTGTACAAAAATCTTTTTAAGCAAACCCTCCAATTTTTTATCCATAGGATCTTTGAAAGCACAATTATCCTCGATAGGAATAGTAGTGCGCTTGTTTAGAGTAGAAACTGCCCCCTCGACCTTAGGGACTGTCTGCCATAAGTCCTTTCTGGGGTCGACCATAGGAAATAATTTCTTAAATATAGGAGGGGGGACAAAAGGTATGCCAGGCTTCTCCCACTCCTTATTCACTATGTCCGCCACCCGCTTGGGTATAGGAAAAGCGTCGGGGTGCACCGGAACCTCTAGGAACTTGTCCATCTTGCATAATTTTTCTGGAATGACCAGGTTGTCACAATCATCCAGAGTAGATAACACCTCCTTAAGCAGTGCGCGGAGATGCTCTAATTTAAATTTAAATGTCACAACATCAGGTTCAGCCTGTTGAGAAATTTTTCCTGAATCTGAAATTTCCCCATCTGACAAAACCTCCCTCATGGCCCCTTCAGATTGGTGTGAGGGTATGACAGAGCAATTATCATCAGCGCCCTCCTGCTCTTCAGTGTTTAAAACAGAGCAATCGCGCGTTCTCTGATATGCAGGCATTTTGGATAAAATATTTGCTATGGAGTTATCCATTACTGCCGTCAATTGTTGCATAGTAATAAGCATTGGCGCGCTAGAAGTACTAGGGGCCTCCTGCGTGGGCAAAACTGGCATAGACACAGAAGGAGATGATGTAGAACTATGTCTACTCCCTTCATCTGATGAAACATCTTGGGCAATTTTACTATCTGTGGCAGTACTGTCCTTACTTTGTTTGGACGCTATGGCACAATTATCACATAATTTTGAAGGGGGAGACACATTGACTTTCATACATATAGAACATAACTTATCTGAAGGTACAGGCATGTTAAACAGGCTTAAACTTGTCAATAAAGCACAAAAAACTTTTTAAAACAAAACCGTTACTGTCTCTTTAAATTTTAAACAGAGCACACTTTATTACTGAATATGTGAAAAAGTATGAAGGAATTATTCAAAATTTACCAAATTTTCACCACATTGTCTTAAAGCATTCAATTTTCAGAGCTTTAACCCTTAAAATAACGAAACCGGAGCCGGTTACAGTTTTAACCCCTCTACAGTCCCAGCTACAGCCTTTGCTGGGACTTTACCAAACCCAGGGGGGAATACGATACCAAATGAAGCCTTCTAGGAACTTTTCCAACTACTTTCAGATCCTCACACATGCATCTGCATGTCTTGCTCTCAAAAGTAACTGCGCAGTAAAATGAGGCTCAGCCTACAACTGGGTAGGCCCTTCCTGACTGGAAAGGTGTCTAACACAGTGCCTGACGTTAAAAAACGTTCCCCAAGTTTATAAATGTGAATAACAAGCATAACCATGTATAAAATGCCCAAATAAAGCAATCGATTTTGCCCATAAAAATGTCTACCAGTTTTATAGCCCATATTAAGCCCTTTATTCTGTTTGAGACTAAGAAAATGGCTTACCGGTCCCCATAAGGGGAAATGACAGCCTTCCAGCATTACACAGTCTTGTTAGAAATATGGCTAGTCATACCTTAAGCAGAAAAGTCTGCTAACTGTTTCCCCCAACTGAAGTTACTTCATCTCAACAGTCCTATGTGGAAACAGCAAACGATTTTAGTTACTGTCTGCTAAAATCATCTTCCTCTTACAAACAGAATTCTTCATCTTTTTCTGTTTCAGAGTAAATAGTACATACCAGCACTATTTTAAAATAACAAATTCTTGATAGTAGAATAAAAAACTACAACTAAACACCACATACTCTTAACCATCCCCGTGGAGATGTTGCCTGTGCAACGGCAAAGAGAATGACTGGGTTGGGCGGAGCCTAGGAGGGACTATATGGCCAGCTTTGCTGGGACTCTTTGCCATTTCCTGTTGGGGAAGAGATATTCCCACAAGTAAGGATGACGCCGTGGACCGGACACACCAATGTTGGAGAAAAGGGTTTTATAATAAAGTTAGTGGTAATATAAGGGCAGAGGGTAAGGAGAAGTTTCTAGTTATAAAGATATATATATATATATATATATATGTAATATAAGGGCAGACTCAAAGCGTGAAGTGATAGAGGGATATTAGATTGTTATAGATTATAGTATAATCTAATATCCCTCTATAATGCTCAGAGTCTGCCCTTATATTACACACATATTTATAACTTTATAAGAAAATCCATTACCCTCTGCCCTTATATTACCACTAAATTTATAAGACCCCATTGTCATCCTCTGTATTGCCCATACCAATCCATTTGTCCTCTGAGTCTGACCCTTGTATTACCCATACATAACATTATTATAGTTTGTTAATATAAGGACGAAGGGTAATTAGTAGGGGTATTCTACACAAGCAATAATAATGGAGATTTCTGAGCTACTACTATGGGGCAGGCATTAAAATGAATTGGGGTAATGGCGGCCATATTATGTTATGTATAGGTAAGGGTAATCAAGGGTCAGAGGCCAAATGGATAAGTGGAATATTATACAATACAACTCTTATGTGTGTATGTATGGGCAATACAGAAAATGACAAAGAGAAAAAAGGGCCTTATAATAAAGTTAGTGGTAATATAAGGGCAGAGGGTAAGGAGGAGTTTCTTATAAAGTTTTATATATATATATATATAATAATAATTTAATATCCCTCAATCACGCTCTGAGACTGCCCTTATATTACCCACATCATGTATATAACTTTATAAGAAAATCCATTACCCTCTGCCCTTATATTACCACAAACTTTATAAGACCCCTTTGTCATCCTCTGTATTGCCCATACATCAGAGTATAGTATAATATTCTGCCAATCCATTTGTCCTCTGACCCTTGTATTACACACTTATTATAGTTTGTTAATATAAGGACAAGGGGTAATTAGTAGGGGTATTCTACACAAACAATATTAATGGAGATTGGTAAAATAAGGATGGGGGTTATGGACCTGCTTCCTTATTTCCAGCATCATTTCATGATCTTCTTTTTTCAATGATCAGTATCCAATAAATAAGTTCCAATTAATAGAGAATATAAAGGATGGATAATAAATCTAAAATCTTATTAACTGCTTCTCTGCAAAAGATGGCTATGGTACAGTCTTTAATGGCAGATAATCTGTTTATATATACACACACACATATATATATATATATATATATATATATATATATATATATATATGAATGACCCGGACGCATTTGATTTTGTGGCTGATGCCTGTGACCTGTATCATGATACAAGAGGAGTAGAAATAGACATAATTGAAATCTGTCACATAAAATCTACTACTGTAACTACTTATATGAAGTTCAGACTAAGTGCTATTGTATTGTCTTCTTATCATTCATTTGTTAATTATACAATTCTGTATTTAGTGGTGGCCCTTTAAGATTTTACATATTTCTGGTTTAGAGAGAACATGCAATTTTAAGCAACTTTCTCATTTATTCCTGTTATCAATTTTTCTTTGTTCTCTTGCAATCTTCATTTGAAAAAGCAGGAATTTAAGATTAGGAGCTGGCCCATTTTTTTGTTCACCACCTGGGTAGCGCTTGCTGATTGGTGGATACTGTCATTTAGCCACCACCAATCAGCAAGCGCTACCCATGTTCTGAACCAAAACTGAGCCGGCTCTTAAAGTGAAGGTAAAGTTACCTCTGTCTATCAAGCATAGCATTATGGCTGAAAAATCAATATAAGTTTAATTCATCATTTTATATATGGTATAGTATATATCAAGTTATTACCTTTAGAAAGTATTTTCTTTACGTCCTCTAATTCAACCCATATATTATTATTTTTATCCGCTCTTGATCACGTTTTTTTTATGACCAATTGACATTTCGGCCGTTAGGCGGCCGTCCCTCAGCGCCATCCGCCCCTCTACTCATCTGCGCATGCGGTATTAAATTTATTAACACATTGCTTACCATGCGCATTACCGTTTTGCGCATGCGTATTACTTTCAAGTAAGGAATCCGTTAAATAGCAATCTATTCAGCTGCTGTCTGTCTTATATCAAATAGTAATGAATGAATAGAGTAATATTCATTCAATACTGTATTGCTATGCAAGTTAGCATGTGAGCATTTGGAAATCGTGAATGGTGATTGGCGCATGCGCATGTGGAGGCTGAAGCGTGAACGCGCATTTTACAGATGCAGAGTGCGGATGGGACCGCTGAAGATGTAAAACAGATTAAGAAGACGGTAGTAGTGTTTGGGAGGAGTCTTGAGTGAAGCGGTAGGGATTTTTAACTATAATTTTTAATGACAAATATAAAAGTAATAAAATAAAAAACTTAGCGACTAGATTAGGGTCAAATGGATAGATGCTAGGTTGTGTCGAATAGTGTAAAACTTTACCTTCACTTTAAGCTTACATTCCTTCTTTTTCAATTAAAGATAGCAAGGGAAAGAAGAACATTTGATAAAAGGAGTAAATTAGAAAGTTGCTTAAAATTTAATGCTCTATCTGAAAATATTTAACGTAACAAAATGTCTATTTATATTGCAATTAAAAACGTGGGAGGGGCATTATGTGGGGGAGGAGCATATGAGGCGGGAGGGGCATATGAGGGGGAGGGACATGAGATGGGAGGAGCACAATATGTGGGAGGGGTATTTGAGGTGGGAGGGGCATTAGGGTGGGGGAGGGGCAGAGGAGGTAGGTGGGTGGGGGGCCCTGCCACACTTTTGCCCGGGGGCCCTGGTTGGTCTCAGTCCGCCCCTGCATATTGAATGAATTAACTTGTGAAAGACAAAAGCTTGCATCCCACTTAGCTAAAGAACATAAGAGAGAAACATTGTACACAAAAAAAAAATATTATGAGGGTCATAATAAGTCTGGACGTTTTCTGGCTAGATACCTTAAACATAAAGCACATAAGAAATACATCCTACACATACGAGATGAGAAGGGTCACCTCCAAAACTCCACAAAACAAATTGCACTTACTTTTAAAAAAAGGAAATTTATGCTTACCTGATAAATTGATTTCTTCTACGATACGACGAGTCCACGGATTCATCCATTACTTGTGAGATATTATCCTTTTGCTAACAGGAAGTGCAAAGAGCACCACAGCAGAGCTGTATATATAGCTCCTCCCTTCTCTCCACCCCCAGTCATTCGACTGAAGGTATAGGAAGAGAAAATAAAAGCTAAAAGGTGCAGTGGTGACTGAAGTTTTGAAAAACAAAAATATAATCTGTCTTAAATGACAGGGAGGGCCGTGGACTGGTATCGTAGAAGAAATCAATTTATCAGGTAAGCATAAATATCCTTTTCTTCTACTAGATATGACGAGTCCACGGATTCATCCATTACTTGTGGGATACAATACCAAAGCAACAGGACACGGATGAACGGGAGGGACAAGACAGATACCTAAATGGAAGGCACCACTGCTTGAAGAACTTTTCTCCCAAAAATAGCCTCAGAAGAAGCAAAAGTATCAAATTTGGAAAATTTGGAAAAAGTATGAAGGGAGGACCAAGTTGCAGCCTTACAAATCTGTTCAACAGAAGAATCGTATTTAAAAGCCCATGTGGATGCCACAGCTCTAGTAGAATGAGCTGTAACCTTTTCAGGGGGCTGCTGTCCAGCAGTCTCGTATGCCAGGCGGATGATGCTTTTCAGACAAAAAGAAAGAGAGGTAGCCGTAGCTTTTTGACCCCTACGTCTTCCAGAATAAACAACAAATAGAGAAGATGTTTGACGGAAATCCTTGGTCGCTTGTAAGTAAAACATCAAAGCCTGAACCACATCCAAGTTATGTAAGAGACGTTCCTTCTTAGAAGAAGGATTAGGACACAAGGAAGGAACAACAATTTCCTGATTAATATTCTTATTAGAAACAACCTTAGGAAGAAATCCAGGTTTTAGTACGCAAAACTACCTCAGAATTGAATATAAGATAAGGCGAATCACATTGCAATGCAGAAAGCTCAGAAACTCTTCGAGCCAAAGAGATAGCAACTAAAAACAAAACTTTCCAAGATAATAGTATAATATTTATGGAATGCATGGGTTCAAACGGAACCCCTTGAAGAACATTGAGAACTAAATTCAAACTCCATGGTGGAGCAATAGGTTTAAACACAGGCTTGATTCTGATTCTAAAGCTTGACAAAAAGACTGAACGCCTGGGACATCTGCCAGACACTTGTGTAGTAAAATTGACAAAGCAGAAATTTGTCCCTTTAAGGAACTAGCTGAAAATCCCTTCTCCAATCCTTCTTGGAGAAAGGACAAAATCCTAGGAATCTTAACCCTACTCCACGAGTAGCCCTTGGATTCGCACCAACAAAGATATTTACGCCATATCTTATTGTAAATCTTTCTTGTGACAGGCTTGCGAGCCTGAATCAAAGTATAAATGACCGAGTCAGAGAATCCCAGCTTAGATAAGACTAAGCGTTCAATCTCCAAGCAGTCAGCTGCAGAGAATTTAGATTGGGATGTTGGAACGGACCTTGAATGAGAAGGTCCTGTCTCAATGGCAGTTTCCACGGTGGCAGAGATGACATGTCCACTAGATCTGCATACTAAGTCCTGTGTGGCCACGCAGGCGCTATTAGGATTACTAAAGCTCTGTCCTGTTTGATTCTTGCAATCAGACGAGGTAGGAGAGGAAAAGGAGGAAACACATAAGCCAGGTTGAACGACAAAGGTACTGCTAGAGCATCTATCAGTACAGCTTGGGGATCCCTTGACCTGAACCAGTAACGAGGAAGTTTGGCATTCTGACGAGATGCCATCAGATCCAATTCCGGCATACCCCATTGACGGATCAATGATGCGAACACCTCCGGATGGAGTTCCCACTCCCCCGAATGAAAAGTTGGATGACTTAGAAAATCAGCTTCCCAGTTCTCTACTCCTGGGATATAGATTGCCGATAGATGGCAAGAGTGAGCCTCCGCCCATCGGATTATCTTTGAAACCTCTATCATCACTAGAGAACTCCTTGTTCCCCCTTGATGATTGATATATACTACAGTCGTGATATTGTCCGACTGGAATCTTATGAATTTGGCCAAAGCCAACTGAGGCCATGCCTGAAGAGCGTTGAATATTGCTCTCAGTTCCATAATATTGATTGGTAGTAGAGACTCCTCCTGAGTCCAAACACCCTGAGCCTTCAGAGAATTCCAGACTGCCCCCCAGCCCAAGAGGCTGGTGTCTGTCCTCACTATTACCCATGCTGGCCTGCAGAAGCACATTCCCTGGTACAGATGATCCTGTGACAACTACCAAAGAAGATAGTCTCTAGTCTCTTGATCCAGATTTATCTGAGGAGATAAATTTGCATAATCCCCATTCCACTGTCTGAGCATGCACAGCTGCAGTGGTCTGAGATGAAAGCAAGCAAACGGAACGATGTCCATTGCTGCTAACATTAATCCAATGACCATTGATGGCTGAGGAATGGACTGAAGTGCTCGGCAAGTATTTAGAATCTTTGACTTTCTGACCTCCATCAGAAATATTTTCATGTCTACCGAGTCTATCAGAGTTCCCAAGAATGGAACTCTTGCTAGTGGAACTAGTGAACTCTTTTCTATATTCACTTTCCAACCGTGAATTCTTAGAAATGCCAACACGATGTCCGTGTGAGATTTGGTCAGATGATAAGTTGACGCCTGGATCAAAATATCGTCCAGATAGGGCGCCACTGCTATGCCCCGCGGCCTGTGAACCACCAGAAGGGACCCTAGAACCTTTGTAAAGATCCTGGGTGTTGTGGCCAACCTGAAGGAAAGAGCCACAAACTAAAAATGTTTGTCCAGGAAGGCAAAACCTTAGGAACTGATGATGATCCTTGTGAATAGGAATATGAAGGTATGCATCCTTCAAGTCCACGGTAGTCATATATTGACCCTCCTGGATCATTGGCAAAATTGTTCGTATAGTCTCCATCTTGAATGATGGGACGCTGAGAAATTTGTTTAGACATTTGAGATCTAAAATTGGTCTGAAAGTTCCTTCTTTTTTGGGAACCACAAACAGATTTGAGTAAAACCCTTGTCCCTGTTCTAGTTTTGGAACTGGGCAAATTACTCCCATGGTAGAGAGGTCTTCTACACAGTGTAAGAATGCCTCTCTTTTTGTCTGGTCTACAGACAACCGTGAAAGATGAAATCTCCCTCTTGGGAGAAATTCCTTGAATTCCAGCTGATACCCCTGGGTCACAATTTCCAATGCCCAGGGATCCTGAACATCTCTTTCCCAAGCCTGAGCAAAGAGAGAAAGTCTGCCCCCTACTAAATCTAATCCCGGATTGGGGGCTGCCCCTTCATGCTGTCTTGGTAGCAACAGTGGGCTTCTTGGCTTGTTTACCTTTGTTCCAGGCCTGGTTAGGTCTCCAGACCGACTTGGATTGAGCAAAATTCCCTTCCTGCTTTGTGGCGGAAGAGGAAGTAGAGGGTCCTTTAAAGTTCCGAAAGGAACAAAAATTATTTTGTTTACCCCTCATCTTCACAGCCTTATCCTGAGGCAGGGCATGACCTTTACCTCCAGTAATGTCAGAAATGATTTCCTTTAATTCAGGCCCAAATAGGGTCTTACCCTTAAAAGGAATAGCTAACAGCTTAGACTTTGATGACACATCAGCAGACCAAGACTTGAGCCATAATGCTCTACGCGCTAAGATGGCAAAGCCTGCATTTTTCGCCGCTAATTTAGCCATTTGAAAAGCGGCATCTGTAATAAAAGAATTAGTGAGCTTGAGAGCCTTAATTCTATCCAAAATATCATCTAATGGGGTCTCAAACTTAAGAGACTCCTCTAGAGCCTCAAACCAAAAAGCTGCTGCAATAGTAACTGGAATAATGCAAGCTATAGGTTGTAGAAGAAACCCCTGATGAATAAACAATTTCTTTAGAAGACCCTCTAATTTTTTATCCATAGGATCTTTGAAAGCACAACTATCCTCAATAGGTATAGTTGTACGCTTAGCTAGGGTAGAGATAGCTCCCTCCACCTTAGGGACCGTTTGCCAAGAGTCCCGAATGGTGTCAGATATGGGAAACATTTTCTTAAAATTAGGAGGGGGAGAGAACGGAATGCCTGGTCTATCCCATTCCTTTGTAACAATGTTCGAAATTCTTTTCGGGACAGGAAAAACATCAGTGTAAGTAGGTACCTCTAGATATTTGTCCATCTTACACAATTTCTCTGGTGGTATCACAATAGGGTCACAATCATCCAGAGTCGCTAAAACCTCCCGGAGTAACAGGCGGAGGTGTTCAAGCCTAAATTTAAAGGACATCATGTCCGAATCTGACTGAGGCAACACATTTCCTGAATCTGAAAGTTCTCCCTCAGACAGCAATTCCCCAACCCCCAAATCAGAGCACTGTGAGGGTACATTGGAAATGGCCAATAAGGCATCAGAGGGCTCAGTAACAAAAAGAACAGACACAGGCGCAGCCCGATTCAAGTGTAGCAAATTTTAATGTGAGTAAGTGCACATAGACAAATGGCTACTTACAGAATAAAAAGTGTTAAAAAGCATTCAAACATAAATCTCAGACTGTGGTTCCACTGGTGCAGAGAGGGAATCCAACATGCGATAGTCCACCCCAGCCGTAATAAAATACCAAGTGTGGTGATTGCTGTGGGATAAGCCTCTGTAGTGTGAAGCAAACTCAGTCAGTCTGTATGGAACAGTCTGCAGCCATATCTTTCAGAGTAAAATAATTAGACACAATAGAAGTACTTGGCGTCGCTTGAGTGGGCGTTAAAGGTTGTGACACTTGGTTAGAATTGGATGTCATAACCTGATTCTCTTCAGACTGAGAATCATCCTTAGACATACTTTTATCACCTAAAATATTTTCTTTGCAGTGTAAGGCCCTTTCAGTACAAGAGGGACACAATGTAAGTGGGGGTTCCACAATGGCTTCTAAACACAAAGGGCATTGACTTTCTTCAATGTCAGACATGTTGAACAGGCTAGTAATAACCATAAAAGTTGTGAAAAAACTTTATTGAAAAAAACACCAATTTAAAAAAACCGTGCTGCTCCTTTAAGAAGTAAAAAAGCACACAATTTTTCCAAATCTGCTTCAGAATGCAATTAAGCTTACAATTTTAGCATATATCTTTCTTATATTGTATCCTGATATTGCACCACAAGGGACAAATTAATCCTCTATAGGAAAAAACATTACACCTAAAAACGTTATGAAACAACTTAGACAACCCCCTGCACCTCGCCACAGCTCTGCTGTGGCGCCTACCTGCCCTCAGGGGTCTTACAAACGTCTCACTATGACTTCGGTAGACAAATCTCTCAGTTTGGGCCCAACCAAAGCTGAAGTTTGCTGCCTTCTTGTCAAAATCAACTGCGCATCTGACGCGCGAAAACTAGGCCCCGCCCATCATATGCGATGTACTCTCAGCCTAAAAAAAAAACGCAAGGAAGCGGTACAGAAACTAGCCATGTGGATTTAGTCCTAATGCTATAATATAGCCATGTGTACCCCCAGCACAATGCCCAAACACCAGTATTATTAACCGTTAGTGCAAATAAAAACGTTATGCTGCCCCACTGTCTAACCATGCTGCCATCATTTTCTTGCTGCATTTAGCCCATAACAAGTAATAGACAGGTCTCCAGTAATACCCCTTCTTATGTCTATAGGTTTACTGCTTACATCTTCCCTCTTGGGAACTATTTCAGCCTGTTCTGAAATATCACAGTCTCTTCAGAAGTAAATAACTGAACATACCTCAAGGCTTGTAGAATGAAAACGTTCCTCACACTGAAGCTTCTTTAGTACTCCTCAGCCATTCTGTGGGAACTCATATGGATCTTAGTGACATCTGCTAAGATCATCAACCTCCAGGCAGAAATCTTCTTCTATATGCTGCCTGAGGAAAAATAGTACTCACCAGTACCATTTAAAATAAAAAATTCTTGATTGAAGAAACTAAAAACTATAATTTTAACACCTCTTTCACTTTACCTCTTCCTATTACTAGTATAGGCAAAGAGAATGAATGGGGGTGGAAAGAAGGGAGGAACTATATATACAGCTGTGGTGCTCTTTGCCCCTTCCTGTTAGCAGGAGGATAATATCCCACAAGTAATGGATGAATCCGTGGACTAGTCGTATCAAGTAGAATAAATACTTTGAGAAATTATATAACATTAAGAATTCAGAAAAAATTGTCCGCTTCTGCGTGTCTTCGAGAATGATCCTGTTACGGAATAATACTGAATTTCCCCCAGGGACTGACACCTCTCCGTTTGTTAAATGGGAAAGTGGGGGACTATGCTCAGTGGGGGACGCTCTGGATCTCTCTAGAAAGTGTATATTGTGTATATTGTATGTAATTTGCTGAACTACAAACTCAATTCGGGATACCGAGAATCCACTTTTTTGCTTACCTCCAGATGAGGCATTACATTGATAAGCTGATCAGAGACGACAGACACTTTTGGGAGCCACATGCGCTTGCTGTGCCAGTGGCCTCATTCAAAGTAGGCACTTTCTCAATTTCAGGGATATACACAACCTTACTGAGTCAGATTGAAGCAAAAGACTTACTCCTGCTAGAGAATAAATGGAACACAAGCCTAGAGAGGGAGGACTTAGCAGAGATGATCTAACAGAGCGTAGAAAATGTCAAGAGAGCTACTTTATATAGACCCTTAGAGAATCCCAGACTAGGATGTTACATAAAGATTACATTATCCCACGAAGGCTATCTAAATGGAACCCCAGGGTGGTGAATGAGTGTAGTAAGTGTAGCGTCTCTAACCCAGATTTCCTCCACTATTTCCTTGCTTGCCCTTGGGTTAAACAGTTTTGGGGCAAAATTGCCTTTTGGATCAATAATGTCATCAAACTCAAGGTTCAAATAGAAGTAGAGCAAATCTGCTTTTTGGAGTGGAGGGATCAGAGCCCCAGGCACGTCCCTTTACTTACTACTATAATTTTAGTGGCTAGGAATATCATTCTAAGAGTCTGGACGGAGAGTACGGCTCCGACATTTAACGTATTTAAACACGGTTTGCACAAACAATTGCTCATAGAGCAGTTGGATACTAGGATGGACACCAATAGAAGACTCAAACACTTCATAAATAAATGGCGGGAATACATTACGACATTAAGCACTGATTTACAAAGCCAAGTGTTAGGTCCTTTTGCACAAACTGAATATATGCTCACCGCCTCTTTGAGGGGAAAGTGGGGATTCCTATACCAGGCACGAGGTGGCATGGAGGGAGAGAGAGAGAGAGAATTGCTACATAAAACGTAAACCTACCAAACTGTTTCCATTTCCCCTTTTTTTTTTTTTTATTTCACACCACAAAAGCGAATGGTGAGATAACTTCTACACAGCTGCAACGGTTATTGATGTTGGTTTAATAACGCTTATGTTGAATTGTGTGTATACTTGGTTACCCCACAGGAAGTGGGAAAAGTTGAAAACAAGGAAAAAGAGGACTGAGAACTTGAATCTTGAAAACATTATTGTTTTCTTTTTGAATGTACAAGCTATAGTTTTGTATAACCATGTGTCTTCTAATGTGCTGATAAAAATGTACTTGTATACTGTTGCTCGTCCTCAATAAAAACAGAATTTAAAAAAAAAAGAATTCAGAGAAAAGATGCAAAGACGAGACAACAGCTTATAGATGCTTTTCTGAAAAACCTAAAATTAAATCGTATCTCTGCAGCCCAAAAACATAGGTTGGAAGACCCCATTATGATAGAGGAACTAAAAGTAGCTATAAAAGACCTGCCAACAGGGAAATCCCCTGGACCGGCCGGTTTTGGCCACAAATACTATTCTATATTTCAAGAAATTTTAACCCCACACATCCTAAAATATTTTCATTACGTAGATACCTCCAAGACCTTTTCTCCTAGAGCCCTAGAAACTCATATAGTTCTTTTACCAAAACCTAATAAATCTCCTAACCTCCCCTCAAACTATCGCCCCATTTCACTATTTAACACCGATGTTAAATTGTATGAGAGAATACTATCCCACAGACTTAATAGAATTTTACCCGATATTGTTCATTTAGACCAAGTTGGTTTCATTCTTGGAAGGGAGGCTAAAGACAACACAGTCAGGGCCTTAAATCATTTTGTACAAAATAATACAGGGTGTTTTCTAAAAAACACCCTGATACATATGGGCCTAGGCCCACAAATGGTAACTAGAATCTTCTCATTATACTCCCAACCCAGCGCCTGAATAATAATAAATGGGATACTATCTCCCCCCTTCTCTATTACCAATGGGACCCGCCAAGTGTGCCCATTGTCCCCTTTATTATTTGCCTGTGTTATAGAGACCCTTGCTGTTAAAATTAGACAAAATCCACAAATAACTGGAGTTAATATAGGCCCCCAGAAATATGTCATATCTCTTTTTGCAGATGACATGCTTTTTTCACTTACGAATCATGAAAATCGATTCCACAATTACTGCCAGAATTTGATTTGTTCCACACCTTATCTAATTTTTCTATTAATATGACTAAATCAGAAATATTAAATATAAACCTGAACGAAGTTTCCCTAGCAAATACTAAAATGGTCACCCCATTTGCATGGTATTCTTTAAGCTATTTAGGTGTAAAACTTAGTTCAGAGATTGATAACATTTTTTAGTTAAACTACATACCAATTAAACATACTATTATTGGGGACCTATCATCATGGCGATCCAAAAAACTATCATGGTTAGGACTTATTGAAGTCATCAAGATTAATATATTTCCTAGAATACTCTATTCCTTCAGACATTGTCAATCCCTCTACCTAGACCCTATTTACCCTCAATACAAAGAGCATTTAGTGATTTTATATGGCACAAAAAACAACCAAGGATAAATCAGTACATAATGCAGTCGCCCAAAATACAAGGAGGCTGGGGGTACCAAACCTTGCATTATATTGAAAAGCTATATTTCTACAGAGGATAGTTGACTGGAATATTCATTTTAGTCATAAGCTCTGGGTTTCATTGGAACACCTCATTTCAGATAAACCACATTTAGGACGATTATGTTGGGGTAACCCTACCATGCGTAAGACATTAACATGCAACAACCCTCTGATTCAAGAGACATTTCAAATATTGGAGAAATCCATGAAAACTTCCCACTCTGTCTCTTCTATCCCATCCCTACTGACTTCTCTGATTGAGAATGGGGAATTCACTATTAGACCTTTCTCGACCCACTCAGTGACAAACTCGACTATTAGACACTTTGCGATACACTTACTGGCCAATAATGAATCTTTACTCAAACAAAACAACTTGATAGACAAAGGTCATGAATGTTTCACAAATTGGTTCACATACAGACAAACAAGGAATTTTCTATTCAAACATAGAGGTTATAGAAATAAGGTTAGACCACTGACTAGGCTCAAAACCCTCTGCGTTCAATCCCCTCCCCTTCAACATACCATGTCCACCATATATAGAATACTAGTCCAGAATCCACCTGGACATATTCCCCTGTATCTAGAAAATTGGGAAACCGATTTAGGAACTATTATTCTCCCACAAAAAAAGAAGTAGGGATGATCCAGGAAGCTATAGACCAGTTAGTCTGACATCAGTGGGGAAGATATTTGAAGGGATTATAAGGGATTATATTGATGAGCATATTCGTGTAAACAAGATTATGAGTTCTAATCAGCATGGTTTTATGAGAAATATATCATGGCAAACTAATCTAATTAGATTCTATGAGGAAATAAGTAAAAATATAGATAAAGGGGAATCAGTTAATGTGATATACTTAGATTTTGCAAAGGCGTTTGATACAGTGCCACATGAGAGATTAATGCACAAAATTAAGGACCTGGGAATAGCTGAAAATGTTAGTTTGTGGATAAATAACTGGATAAAAGATAGGAAGCAACAAGTAGTAGTAAATGAATTATACTCAGTTTGGACAAAGGTAATCAGTGGAGTACCCCAGGGATCAGTGCTGGGCCCTATTCTTTTTAATATTTTTATAAATGACTTGGAGCTAGGATTAAATAGCGACATCTCTATTTTTGCAGATGATACTAAGTTAAGTAAGGTCATAAGGTCAGAGCAGGATGAACTTTCGTTACAAAGGGACCTGCAAAAATTAGACGTATGGGCAGGTAAATGGAAAATGAGATTTAATACGGGAAAATGCAAGGTTCTACATTTTGGAAGTAAAAATAAGCAGGCAACGTATTATTTAAATGGGACAAGACTTAGTCAAACACAGGAGGAAAGGGATTTGGGAGTAGTAATAGATAACAAGCTAAAGAGGGTGCACAATGCAGGGCAGCAGCTTCAAAGGCTAATAAGATACTAGCATGTATTAAAAGAGGCATTGACTCAAGGGAGGAAAGCATAATTATGTCACTATATAAAGGCCTGGTAAGACCTCACCTTGAGTATGGAGTGCAGTTCTGGGGACCGATCGCAAAAAAAGATATTGCAGAACTAGAAAAAGTTCAGAGAAGGGCCACAAAGCTAATAAGGGGATTGGAGAAATTAACCTATGAGGAGAGGCTAGCCAAACTGGGTCTGTTTTCTTTAGAAAAAAGGCGCTTAAGAGGTGACATGATTACTTTATATAAATATATTCAAGGCCCATATACAGAGATCGCAGAAGCGCTGTTTATTCCAAGAAAATTGTTTGTGACCAGAGGTCACAATTTAAGATTGGAGGAAAGGAGATTTAATCTCCTGCAACGGAAAAGTTTTTTCACTGTAAGAGCAATAAAATTATGGAACTCATTACCAAAGGAGGAAGTGAATGCCAATACCCTAGATACATTTAAAAATTATTTGGATACATTTCTGTCTATAAACAAAATTCATGGATATGATTGCTAGTATTAAATGGGTCACCTTTTAGTGGGATTATTTAAGTTTAACTGGAGCTTTTTGTATATATTTTAGATTTGTACAGGTTGAACTCGATGGACTTCGGTCTTTTTTCAACCTCATCTACTATGTTACTATCACACACGGAAAAACCAATGTTGGTGCTGTGGCCATGTAAACAGTGGTGCAGCACATATGTGGTGGTGTAACACCATCCACAATTTTTGAAAATCAGTAGTTTCTGAAGTTGAAACAATACTAGAAATTCAGTTCCCATTGGACCCCCTAATATGGTTGCTAAACAAACCACCTAAATATAAACCTCATCTTAAATTGTTTAACATTATAACTAATGGGGTAAAGGCCTTAATTTCTAAAAATTGGAGACATAGGGATGCTCCATCTTTAAATATGTGGATCAGGAAAGTTTCTGACCTAGTAGAAGTAGAAGAGTATTACTATCTTAAACATAATAAAATGGAAATACATGCAGATATGTCACATACCTGGAACTATTATGTTCAAACTACTACTGAAAGAAACCTGTAACTTTAACGAAACATATCAGATATAGTGTGGAAATTAACACCAAGAATACACAATTCAAGTACTCGGGCGGGAGTGTGGATGAGACAAGACAGAGACTAGATGCTATTATTAGTTATTTATTATTGGTTAATTTCTTTTTCTTAATTGTTTTCTTTGTTTATATGTGTTCTGTTTTCTTTGCAAGTAAAATGATTGCAAAATGGAGCAACTTCATATTCCCCCCTATAATTATCAAACATCTTATGGGACTTTACAAAATGGACTATAAGGCAAATGGGAGGAAATGGTATAAACTATAACAACAAACTATTAATATGTAATCTATACAAAATTGACAACCTCTGACCTTACATAGTGGAGCTGCGTCTCCATATACTGTACATTGTAAAAACTTCAAATTACTTTTAATAAAGTTGTTATTCCAAAAAAAAAAAAAGAAAGATGAGCCCATCTTTCTTTGGAACAATGACTATTTGGGAATAGAACCCTTCATTGTTTTCCTCGAAAGGGACTGGAACAATCGCAACCATAGCTTCTAGGTCTGATACACATGTCAAGAAAGCTGCAGCCTTTAAACAATCCTTTGGAATATGAGACAAGAGGAAACATCCCCGAGGAGGGCAAGACCAAAATCCAATGTGTTACCCCTGGGAAATTATATTCAGTAACCAAGGGTCATGAACAGACTAAAAACATTAAATATGCCCCTCACCAGAATTTTTGTCTGGATTGGGGGGTGCATCTTGATACAGATTTGAGAGAGGGAGCAGGCTTTTTGGTCTGTTTAGACTTAGACCAAGAGGAACCAGGCATCCACGTGAATTTGGAGGTGTCTAATTTTTGAGACACCAAGGGGTAGGATATTTGCATCTTGGATTGTGCTGCATTTAGCCACGAATCAGCAAGCACTACCCAGGTTTTGAACCAAAGATGGTTCCTAAGCTTACATTCTTGCTTTTTCCAATAAAGATACCAAGAGAATGAAAAAAATGGATAATAGGAGTAGATTAGAAAGTTGCTTAAAATTGCATGCTCTAGCTGAATAATAAAATAAAAAGTTTGTGTTCAGTATCCCTTTATGAAATCTACTGCAAATTAAACCCTTCATGACCCTGTCTAGCATCAGACTCGGTGCATAACTGGCATACTTGAGTGGGGGGGGCACCATCACATTTTACGTAGCAACCATTGTTAAGAAGGGGTTCAATTATCCATAGATAGCTCTTCCAATGGGTTTGCATGATGTCCAAAGATATATTGAGCTGCACCTGTTTTCTGAATATACAAAACATAGTAAGGAAAAGCATGTATCTACAAGTAGATAGCAGCACAGAAATACAGTATAAGAGGCACAGAAAGGGTTAACTCCTTAAGGGGAACACATAAAAAGTGGCACAATGTAATACTGAAGTCCCTAGAAGGGAATCGGAAAAAAATGGAAACTGTTTATTGAAGAAAGGAAGATTTTTTTTTCTTCAAATATATAAAAAAAAAGAGTGAACAATTGGGTTCACTGTTCCTAATGTCCAGAGGCAATTAGCTGCTAGTCTGCAAGATGACAACCAATAAGTTAAGGGTAGGAGAGTGAAAGTGTGCAATTTTGGCATCAAAGATTTATCCCTGAGGTCTCCAGTTTCATTTATTAGATTAGAACTGGAGCGTGTGTTTTGCCTACTAATCTTAGATTGGATTTAATCCCACATGGGATGTGGAGCACCTTGAAAAAATGTATCCCAGGACTCCTAAAAAGGTTAAATCTCCTTACCAGAATGTTATCTGGCTTGGGGGCTGCACTTTGAGACAGGAGCAGGTTTCTTGCGTTGTTTGGACTTTGACCAGAAAGAGCTGGGCTTCTAAGGGATCTTGGAGGAATCTGTCCTATGAATAGATGTGGAGGAAGTCTTTAGTTTCAAAGACTGATGGAAGAAGCAAACACATTCAGGAGACCTACACCTATCTTCTTTAGCTATTTGTATGTTGTTGCAGCAAAGCTGCAGTGCGGTCCTCAGAGGAGGACATTCCTGATGTTAATATACTCCTCATACCCCTCTTCTATGGGTGGTTCTTAGATGGGTTACTCCTGAGGGACTTCCCTTAAGAACTAAAAGGCATATGAAGGATTGTGCTAAACAGCTGGAGGCATGACAGCTATCAAATCAGTAATAATAGAGTCAATATATTCTTTAGGGGACAGTCCAGAAGATTGGATATGGCCCTCTTGACCACTCTGCAGTAGTGGGAGCGCACGTCGATACAAATAGCCTGTGGCCTATGAAGGTGAATAGTACTTACCTGTCAGAACTTTTGTCTACCATGCCCACCTCAGCTACAGAAGACTGCTTCCAGTAGACAGGCCCATAAGAGGCAGTTCAAGCATGATGCCAAAGATCTGTGAAAGCATGGTCACTCTAAGCCAGGAGATTGAAGGATAAATCCACATTATGCCAGGGAGCACAGTTCCTGCATACAAGAAGCAGCACGCTGTAGACCAGGCGATTGGTGGATAAATTGAAATTATATTTGGTAAGCCTGTGACATCCTTGCATTGGAAAAAAGATTTTCACTGTCTGGCTGTAAACTCTTGTCTACCCCTCTGTTCTCTGTGTAGGCTCTCTGAGAAAGAAACAGGGTCTCAAATAGGTTAGATAATTCCTTTCTATTTATTGTTGATCAGCACTTCAGAATTTAACAGAATTTGTCTGAAAGTGAGAAGGATTATAGCTCTAAAAAATAGGGGTGTTTTACCTACTTCTAGTTGACTTTAATCCAACATGTGATAACTTGTGGACTCTCACCATGTTATGATTTTTTTTTCTTTTTAATTGAAGCCATAGCAATCCCTTTTGAAAACCTTTAAAACAAATGGTATTACAACATGTCTTTCCAACTTTGCACTGTATTCACATTCACAGAATTTAACACCAGTATTTAACTTCAACACTTGTCTAGACTTTTTCACAGAATGTTTGGCTTTTCTAATTTACCAGCCTTGACTTAGCTGTTTGAACAGTTTTTGCTTGTGCTCACTTTACATATTTATAAGCAACAATTCCTTTCCTGGATTATTAATATAATATCTGAGCTTAAAACAATTAACAGAATGTTATCATCATCTTAACATCAGAATGCTTATTTATGATTCCAATTAAGTATTTAGATGTTAAAAAACTAAATGTAAGCCTACCTAATAAATTGCTTTCATGATGGCTAGTGTCCATAAGCCATCACATATGGATTAAAGTTCAGTCTAATAGGTGGAGGTAAAACACCCAGCAATAGCAGAGTGTTCAATTACTCGCACTTTTCCATGATCCATCAGTCGTACATATGGCCAAGAGAAAGGAGAATATTAGAAAAATAGGAAAGATAAAGCAGAATAAGTGAAGTGAAAACTGATACTGCCACCAACTATACTGAAGAAACTAGGGTGGGTCTTGTGGTCTCTAACCATCATGAAATAATTAGGTAAGCATACATTTTGTTTTCTTCCATAAGATGGTAAGAGACTACAAGAAATCACATGAGGGATGCTATATCCAAGCTGTAAAGTCTATGAGACCACTATAGAAAAGGGTGTGAAAACAGTTAAGGCAGTTAAAGCACAAAACAGGCACAGAGGTCTGCAGAACTTCCCTACCAAAATCAGCCTAAAAAAAAGCAAATGTGTCAAAATGGTGAAGCGTTATTACTGAACACACAAATAGGTGGTAACTGCTCTAGAAGAATGAGCAGTATGTTGCTTCAGGGGAGACTTCACTACTACTAAGCATGATTTGCAAATCAAAGCTCTAAGCCAAACTGCCAATGTAATTGCTCTAGCTTTTTGTCCCTTGTGGGGGATCAGAAAAATAGACAAACAAGGGAGAAGAATTTCTCAATATTTTTGTAGTGTTAAAGCACAGTGAACACCAAAACAAATATGGGCTATTTAAATAAAGCTTTAGATGTAGTTAAAGTTTGCCATACACACTTGTTAGGGAGTTAGTGTTTTCCCCTCACTTCCGAACTAGCCTGCTTACAGCGAGGAAGTCCCTAGATGGCATCCCAGGCACCCTGAGGATCATATTTCACAGAACTATGTGCACAATGTTCAGGTTCTGGTGTATACAAACTCTAATAAAAGGCAGTGGTAATGATGAGGAAGGGCGAGTAAAACCCCAGCACAGTTTTACTGAGCAAAGAAAATAAATAGCAGAGTGAGTTTTAGTTTGCTTTGTGGATCTTTCCAGCTCTTTAGATTTGTACACAAAACACACATTACACAGCTAGCTTCAGCATGAGGGAGCCACGGGATGTCAGCAGGCTAGTTAGGGAGTGAGGGGAAACCCTAGCTCTCTGATGAGTGTGTATTAGGTTTATATGCATATGCAGTGAAAGCACTGCAAGTTTTTTTTCCATATTTTTACCAGCTTCAGTAGCAAAATAGATAATGCATGCAGTTAGCTTACAATCAGCAAACTGCTCATGACTTCACAAACTTCTGGACAGTTATGTGATGCAGGACCAACAAACAGAATAGTGTAGTGTTAAAGGGACAGTCAAGTCCAAAAAAACTTTCATGATTAAAATAGGGCATGTAATTTTAAACAACTATCCAATTTACTTTTATCACCAAATTTGCTTTGTTCTCTTGGTATTCTTAGTTAAAAGCTAAACCTAGGAGGTTCATATGCTAATTTCTTAGACCTTGAAGACCGCCTCTAATCTGAAAGGGGTTTCACCACTAGAGGGCATTAGTTCATGTGTTTCATATAGATAACAATGAGCTCACACACATGAATTTACAGAGGAGTGAGCATTGATTGGCTAAAATGCAAGTGTGTCAAAAGAACTGAAATAAGGGGACAGTCTACCGAGGCTTAGATACAAGGTAATTTCAGAGGTACAACATGTATTATTATAACTGTGTTGGTTATGCAAAACTGGGGAATGGTTAATAAAGGGATTATCTATCTTTTTAAACAACTAACATTCTGGTGTTGACTGTCTCTTTAAAGTATTTTAAAAACTAAGATTAAAAGATTAAAAACATAACACGTTTTCCAGATTTTGTATAACTGCTGCATCAGGAATAATCTCAAACAGTATACACTATTCTATTTATATTGAAAAGAATCAATCACAGTCTTTTTTTTTTAAATTAACCTATCACATCTTAATCTAATATTTCTAATGAATAAACCCTAATATAATATTGAATAAATACAGCCATAGATATATTAAATAACCATGCTTTTTTAAATCACCCAAAAGGAAGGCTGCAATATGAAATGGATACACTTAAAAGCCACTTGAGGTAAGGATTCTCATATGACTTGCTTCCTCATTACTACATCATGTATGGGGAGTTGGATGCTCAGCTTGTCACAAGACAGTTGCCTAACAACCACAAAAATAAAACATCAGTTAAAAAAAATCTAATGATCCCAATAAACACAGTTGCTATGTGAGCAACAAAAAAACCCATTATTCCATATCATTTGTAAGTGCATCTTATGATGATATATAGCAGCTGAATATAGACTTTACTTGGAATAAACCCAAATAATGACCAGATAAAGCCCTACTTAGCTTCCAAATTCACACAAGATCAGTTATATGAAGGACAATATAGTGCTAGACAGTAATTTAAGCCAGTAGAGAAAAAAAATCTTAATGTAAACTCCATTCATAAGCCCAAACAGAGCCTTCTGCAAAATTTAGAACAAGATGAAAACTCCAAGGAGGAGCACAAGATCTAAACACAGGTCTGATCTAGTCAAAGCCTGAACAAGACTGGACATCTGAAAGCTCTGTGAGCCTTTTGAGCAGTAAAATATGTCTCCTAAGGGAGCTAACAGAATGCCCTTCCCCAGAGCATCCTGGAGAAAGGAAAGGATCCTGGAAAACCTGGCCTTATTCCAGGAGAATCCCCACTCTACATACCAGAAGAAGTAGGTCCTGCGCCCCTTATGATAGATGTGACTATAGATGAGCTAGAACGAGTAACAACATTCTTTCAGAAAAAAACCTCTCTTGGCTAAGACTAAGCATTCAATTCCACGCAGTCAGCCTCAGAGAGTCCAGGTTGTGATGAATACAGGAACCCTGCTCCAGCAGATCCCTGTAACAAGGTCCATGGAGGCAAAGCCCCTAAACTGCGACACAACTCTAGATATAAATGGAGCAAAGTGTCTCACTGACGCCTGCTCTTGCTAGGATCGACCATCCACAACAAAAAGCAACATGGCCGAAGAGAAGAAGGTTAAAATAAACTTCTAAGGAATGCTAGAAGTCTAGTATATTCAGGATGAAAAGGCCAGAGCCTTGAAACTGACGCCTTGAAAGCCTGATCGGCTTTCCAACCGACACAGACATTCGAGCAGGGAATGATTGTAGGGGACATCACAACCTAAAGAGTATGCTCATAGAAAGGGTCACTGGCAATGAGTCGATGTGGGCTTCCGCCCACCACCAAACACAAGATTCCCCCGTTTAGCAGGAGAAACTGTCCTTCTTCAAAAGAAGGTCTCCCCACTGAGAGGTCCCAGCTGGTATGAACCCAGAAGACCAAATCCTCCAAGCAGAATGCTCACTGAGGAATCAAAAGAATAATCGGAAGAAAACTCACGGACCTTCCTAGAATACTCTCTGCCCATGGACAAGGAAGCGGCAAGGTCAAAACCGCCCCAGGAGAACTAAGAGAAAAATTTCTGAGAACAGGGAGATCTGAACGGAACACTGGGAATTGATTTCCCCACCGGTATTCCATGAAAGTCTGTTAAGACAGATCACCAACACAATGCCACAGTCACGGCCTCGCCTGTGTCTCTCCACCCCCACGTCAACAAAGACCAGAAGGGGGTGGGAGAGCATAACCTGATGAGAAATTTGCAAGATCTCAGGATTAAAAGAAAGCTGCCACAGCAGGATTAAATGCTAAGCATTCAGCTTGCTAGGCAGGGTAGATAAAAATCCCTGTCCCTAAGACAAAACAGCATACAGATCTACTCTGGTGTCGACACCAGCAATTCAGGTCTAGATCCAACTCTGAGGATCGAAAAGACACAAGAAAAACCCTAAAAGTCTATTAGCAGGTGAAGGTAAGAAACCCAGAAAGGCCAAGCCCCGGGAACTACTGTAAAATATGGAAGCAGAATACTGCCACCTTAAACCCCAGATCCCAATAAGGATCAGAAGGAGGTTTACTGTAAGATACGGTTCCTAAGAACCAAATTTGCACAAAAAGGATGGAACAGGAAAGACATCCTTCTTCCGACAAAGGAAGGGAGAACCTTAAAGTCTCCAGCAAACAGAAGAACTAATAAGCTCTGCTTCAATATCATAGAACCCAGTTAGGACGGGGAGACCCACCCCTATTAGGCCATGCACCAACAGTGGAAGAAAATATTCCCGCAGTGTGAAAGATACCGGGACAATGACTCAAAAGGTTCCTTGTCTTCTCTGAAAAGACAATTTCCCTGAAAAGAAGCCTAGTTCCGGCCTCTAGGACCCCTAGATCCATATGATCCAGTATCAAGCACCCATCCCAGATAATACCTAAACAGGTCTAGCCTGTTAACTAGGATAGATGGGCCTGCTGTACCTGGACCGGAATCTAGAAAAAAAACCTTCTTCTCCTAAGTAGAAAGAAGGAACAGACCTAACTAGAATCCACAACAGGTCCTGCCTGTCATCTAGGATATGACGTAACTTCCGAAACACTCCCGGGCTAAAACATAACTTCTTACGTTCCAGCAAAGCTAGAACAACTGAATAATCAAATTAAAGAAATTAAGCTCAGAGGCTTAAAATTTTCCTAAAAAATATCGGGGGAACTATCACCCCGAGCAGAAACCTATAGCTTCCACTGGAAGTCTCCAACAATCTCGACCATCAAAGTCTTTCTAAGAAGAGTTTCCAAAACAATCCAGCGCTTAAAAAAACCCAAAAACTATCCCGAACGGAATAGCAAAGGAAACGAAAAAAGGCAAGCGTCTACAAGTGACAAGCTGAAAAGGAGTGTGTAAACAAAAACAGGTCCTGCCTGTCATACAACACAACCCCCCATAGAGCTCGGAACTGGGATTCTAAATAAACGATAAAATAAAAAGTAAAACAAGACAACAAGGAATATCTATCCTCCACTCATCCTCCACTCATCTTAGTTAAGATCGTCATCTGATTTAGAGGACTGAAATTCAACTGACGGAGCAGTACTGGAAACCTCTAACATTGCCAAAACCTCTCTCAGAAGTAAACGCAGGCGTGCCAATCTAAATCTAAATGCTAAGCCCTCTGCAGTCGGAGGACCCAAGTCAGCAGACTCCGACCCTGGAGGTTCTCCCTCTGAAGTGTATCCCCAGAGGACTGATCGGACACAATCGTTATTTTACACGAATGTCCTTGGGCAGGAGAGCCCGGATTAATCCTTCACTTGCGCATAGCAGGAATAGGAAACCTCGCTAAGCCCATAGAGATGGCCATGCGGAACTGTGTAGTAACCTCTGGTGGAAACAAACCCCTCACAGACTTGGGAAAACTGCATATGTAGGAACAGAATCTAGGGAACACACCTCACTGGACGAAGACTTCTCAGAGGCGGATGGCTCAGTGGTCTCTAACATCTCAACATGGGTTGATGAGAACACTCTACTATGGCATACGGAACATAATTAAGAGGGCTGGATTACCCTGGCCTCCTCACAATATACACAGGTATCAAATTCTGTATCAGAGAGATCCCCCTCTAAATTATTAGAATCCTCCATAACTCATCTATATCAAATTATAGAAAGGTAAAACAACTGGCACCTTATACCCCCTATGGCTGGGGCACTCACCACCTCCTTTGACCCACCCAGAGAGATAGAAAAGATGCTCCTCTCTGCAGATGCCCGGTCAGGAATCAGAAGCAGTGATAAAAAAAAACCCCAAAAAAATGACCATTCCTGGTCACATGGTGCTTATGCAGGACCTGCCCTTGCTAAGGAAAAAGCACGCTAGCTTAATATAAAGAAACTGCACAGCTCTCAAAATGAAAATAACCTGTACGTTCCGTATCAGACTAAGAGCCCAAACATTCTTACACATAAGCAGTCAAAATCACATAACAAAAATGATTAAAAACCCCCACTGTTCAGTAACCCCCCTCAGGAGATATTAACCCTTGATTCCATAAAGATAAAGGAGTCCCACTGTGACCCTGTCTTTTATTGTTAACATGTGTGTAAAATAATGAAACAATCTTACCGGAATCTATGCCGTGGGACAGTGACACAGTCCTTCAAGTTTGACAGATTGTAGCAGCACTTCTGACATGGACTTGAGTGAAGAAAGAAGGCAGTGAAACTTGTCAACACTGATTGCTTAAGGGGCTGTTAATATGAGTCTGGATGGGTTCGCAGAAAGACTCTCCCTGCATCTCCAGACGCTAACCTTCGTCAATGCTCTCAGAGAGGCTGACAAGACTACTTAAAACACCAGTCCCATCTCGAAGGGCAGATACCCTTCCTAAGGAACTACTCCAAAATCTTCTGACACTTCTTCGCCAACCTCCTGTGACGAAAGACAAAGAATTACTGGGGATTGAGGGAAGTGGGGGAGGTATTTAAGCATTTGGCTGGGGTGTCTTTGCCTCCTGCTGGTGGCCAGGTTCTGTATTTCCCACAAGTAAGGAATGAACCCATGGACTCTCCTCTTTATTTAAACCATTTTAAGACTATGTGCAAATTCTCTAAATCCAATACATTTATCTTTGTCTTAAAATGGTATATCTATCTGGGCCTCTAGGCTTGGTTATACATGCAATTTGAAAGATAAAATAGATTTGTAAAATACTGCATACCACAAATACACTGTAAAATATATACTACATAACTACTCTCATGTGATCCTAACGTTTATTTTATAGGATTCTCCCATTATAGTTATAATGAAGTGTGTTTTCCCATGGGCCAGGTGTTGACAGGTGTTACATAAAGAATGCTCACCTTGAACAAGAAATTTTCACCTAGGTTATAAGTTGTGCGGTATCGCACTTTCCATAGCGCTGCTATTACGAGTTAATGAAAGACCTCCTTGTGCTGTACGTTATGGTGCTTTAAGCTCCATACCACAAGAAAACCAAGGGCTGAGTTTACGTGCTCGTGCACGATTTCCCCCATAGACATCAATTGGTGGAAAGTGTTAGAAAACAACTACACCTGTGATTGCGGAATGGCGATCGTTGTAACGCAAACCCATTGATGTCTATGGGGAAAACAATGTTAAGTTTAAACCTAACACCCTAACATAAACCCTTAATCTAAACACCCCTAATCTGCTGCTCCCCAACACATCACCAACACTATAATAAAGTATTAACCCCTTAACCTCCAGCCCCCCACATTGCAACTAATAAACTAAACCTATTAAACCCTAGACCACCAGCCCCCACATCGTAACTAATAAACAAAACCTATTAACCCCTAAACCGCCGGCCCCCACATCGCAAAAAACACTAAATTAAACTATTAACCCCGAAACCTAATACCCCCAACTTTAAATTAAAAGTGACAATATAACTATCTTAAAATAAATAACAACTATAAATTAACCTAACCTAATGAAGCTAATAAAATAAAATAACCTACCAATTAAAAATCCTACATTATATGATTAAAAAAACCTAACACCATGAAAAAATAAAAAAACAAAATTACACATTTAAATAAACCTAATACTACGAAAAAAAATAAAAAAAATCTAACATTACAAAAAATAAACACTAAAATTACGAAAACTAAAAAACTCTAAGATTACAAAAAATAAACAAAAATATCAAAAATAAAAACAATTACACCTAATCTAATAGCCCTATAAAAATAAAAAAGCCTCCCAAAATAAACCCACCCTAACCTAACAAACTACCAATAGCCCTTAAAGGGGTCTTTTGTTGGGCATTGCCCTAAGTTAAACAGCTCTTTTTCCTACAAAAAAAATTACAATCCTATTCGCTGATTTGAAGATGAGATTAATTTATTAGGTAAGCATAAATTATATTTTCTTTCATACAGGTGATGAGAGTCCAAAATCCATTACTTCTGGGAACTAATAACCAAGCTTTGGAGTCCATGAGTAATGAGAAATACGGGCGGGATTAAAAAAAAACATTTTTTTCACAATAAAACTAAATCCACAACCCATAGAGAACCCAAAGAATAAAAATGATAGATTTGCAAATAAAATAAAAAAAATGAGTAAACAGCCTGAATGACTTCCAAAGACAGCATCAGAAGAAGCAAAATCATCAAAATAGTAGAATTTAATAAAATAATGCAGAAAAGACCAAGTAGATGCCTTGCAAGTTTGGTCAACATTAGCCTCATTCTTAAAAGCCCAAGAAGAGCAAATAATCTGGTAGAATGAGCAGAGATATGTTTAGGTAGAGGCTGCCCCACCTTCAAGAAAGCCTTTTGGAACAAAAGATTCCATCAAGAGGCTAAAAATGTCCAGTAGCTTTCTGCCTATTCCCGAAACAGAAAAGAGAACAAAATACTAGATGTTTGTCTGCAATAATTAAAAGTGTCTTTATTAAACTTTAAAGCTCTAACATCTAAGTTATGAAGAAGCCTCTCTGGAGAATTTTAAGGACTAGGACACAAAGAAGGGACAACAATTTCCTGGCTTATAAAATCCAAGAACACAACCCAATCAATTATGGTTTTCAAAATTGTTTTATCCTGATGAAAAAATATGATAAGGAGAAATACATGAAAGAGCAGACAGCTCAAAGACTCTTCCAGCAAAAGAGAGCTAAAAGAAACAAAACCTTCCAAATCTAGATTCCAAGGAGGAAAAATTGGTTTAATTATATGCTTATTTTTAGCCAAAGCCTAAACAAAACCATGAATGTCTGTGGAACAAAAGTGAAAGAGCAGAAATCTTCAAAGAACTGGCAGATAAATATTTTAGCCATCCTGCAAAAATGGCAAACTCCTAGGAATTCTAAAGGAATGCCAAGAAAACTCTACTATCTGATTGAAAACATCCAGATGGAGAGACCACTCTCCTTGATGGAAGTAGCTCTTAAAAACATACAAGGACAAAGTGCGCTAATCTGATATACAAAAAAAAGAGGATAACACACCAGGAGACCGACAGACTCCATATTTCCGACATCCAGATAGCGCATTAAGCAAAGAGGAAGTGCACAATACAAAAAAAATACTTACCAATAGACATCCAGCTACTGGAGGAAACCAGTAGAAAGCCAAACTAATGCTAAAACATAGCAGCAGAGGACATGGAATAGAAGTATATAGGTGACCCAAAAGAAGAAGGCAGAGGAAAGATCCCCGCAACAACTGTGGAAGGCTTGTGACCAATTCCCATGAGGTAAATAAATATGTCACTACCCATACTCCCTATACATTCTTCTAACAAACATTGCACTCTGAGGGGATGTGGGCCTCTCACTGAAGAATAACGTGCACATCTTCATTGTTCACCTTGTTTCAGTGGAGGCAAAGAAAGACTTGTTTCCAGTAAGGTGGGAGTGGTTTTATAGGGCTCTTGGGTTTTGGGAATCTAGGCCTCCTCCTAGTGGCAGGGAATAGTAATTTACAGGAGAAATAGATTGTGGACTCTCACCACCTGTATGAAATATTCCACTGCCTCTATACCCAAATAATGTTTTATGTTTAAATATAATGATATACCATCACAAGTAATCCATACATACAATCTTTTTTTCTTTTTTATTGTTATTGAGTTTTAGATTCTGCAAGCCTTCTAAAAGATGAGCAGAGTCTTTAACATAAGATTTTTAAACCAATCACATTTGAAATAGCGGGTGTTCCAGCACTCCAACCTTGGTAGACCTCAAGTACCTGGGTGCAATCCTCAAAAGAGCATATAAAACTGGATATTAGAATGAAGGGCACTCTCAGGATTTGTGATAATTGCGTAACAGCAAAACCTTTTTTTATTCGTAATTTCAACAATTGTTCATAGTGGACGTTTCAGATTTCGCAGAAGCCTTCATCAAGACAAATAACATCTGTAGAATAAAAGAAAAAACAACCAATATTTGCAACCATATGTGTTAAACAATCATGACAATATACACACCCATCACCAGATACTTATGCAAATTAAATAAAAATAGGGATAAACCAGTATATCACTTCAAAGATATCCAGCTGAACGTGACCATTATAGCGCCAACCTGCCATATTATAGCACCAAAGGTAAAAGGAACTCATATCGAGCTTAGATGTGTGCAACACATAAATCAATCATTAGGGAACAAGTTCAGATAAGGAACCCAAGGGAGCCTAGAGAGGGCTGTACTAAAAGCAACATGACTTAATTAGAAGCTGTAAAGCACATATTGAGCACCAGAAAGTCTTTCCCATAGGGCATTCTATGAAGAACTGAAGTAGGAATAGAACTCAGGGGGAACTGGGATAGGTGGGCATCAGTAACAATAAAATCTAAGTCCATAAAATGCCAGGATGTATATTACACCACCACCAATACCACAAAACCAAACTATATTAGCAGGCGTTTGAAAATAATATCTGCATATCACGAGGTTAATCAGCTTTGCTTACTCAGCTCAAACTATATCAAAATATATCTAAACCATAACCACCCTTGTGCCAGTTAAATCAGACCATAACGAATACAGGAAAAGAATACATCACTTGTACAGACCCATACATATAAAACCAAATTTGATTGCTGGCGCTACATGAGTAAAGGGAAATAACAGACCAGTGCCCATTACCCCATTAAACACAAAATCAAGACCCCGAGTACATCAAAGTAGAAACGGAATATGCCTAAGTAAATGCGAGCATACTAAGGCCAAACTGCATGTGTGGATATAAAAACCCAAACAACCCTATATGTGTATCATAGTCAGGCAGGAAACAACACAACTTGCATATAAAATGGATATAAAATGAACAAAGCTTTAAGCTGCATTGGATGGAAGCTGTCACTTTGTAACAACGTGTTTCGGTCGTTGGCTTAGAGTACAATGTGGTGTTAAGCCTGCATCCAGTCTCAGTAGTTGATTTGAAGATACATAGGTCAAAGAAATGAATTTGTTCTTCACTACTTATTGAAGGTAATTGATGGTTCAGCTTCATTCAAGTATTGTATCCATTCTGTTAATTCTACATAGGTGCCACCCCAGATGACAAATAAATCATCTATATATTCGTATACACACACCCCCAGTAACTGACCTATGATAGGTTGTAAAGGTACATTTAAAGGCTTCCGGGTGTTCTATAGGGTATACAATGTCCTTTATTTGGTGAGCGCGGCTGGATGCCGATACGAGGTACGGCTGATTGTTTTGTATTGGCAACAATGTGATTGAGTTTTTAACTTTATACTGACATTATCTTTGGCAATATTTGTACATAGCTGCTCATTTTAAACAAGGCTGCTTGGTGGTTTTGATTAAGTCTTCTTGTGTTTGACATAGCCCACTATGTTCTCCTTTATGGTATTGGGATTTGACTCTTCATATCCCGTGGCTTAGTTAGAGTTTACCTTAATTACACAGGTAACATAAGTACTTAGCACTTATATATGCTTTATCATGTAGCGTATTGTTACCCATTTGATGTGAATATATTTGTTCATTTTATATCCATCTTATATGCAAGTTTTGTTGTTTCCTGCCTGACTATGATACACATATAGGGTTGTTTGGGGTTTTATATCCACACATGCAGTTTGGCCTTAGTATGCTCGCATTTACTTAGGCATATTCCGTTTCTACTTTGATGTACTTGGGGTCTTGATTTTGTGTTTAATGGAGTAATGGGCACTGGTCTGTTATTTCCCTTTACTCATGTAGCGCAAGCAATCAAATTTGGTTTTATATGTATGGGTCTGTACAAGTGATGTATTCTTTTCCTGTATTGGTTATGGTCTGATTTAACTAGCACGAGGGTGGTAATGGTTTAGATATATTTTGATATAGTTTGAGCTGAGTAAGCAAAGCCGATTAACCACGTGATATGCAGATATTATTTTCAAACGCCTGCTAATATAGTTTGGTTTTGTGGTATTGGTGGTGGTGTAATATACATCCTGGCATTTTATGGACTTAGATTTTATTGTTACTGTTGCCCGCCTATCCCAGTTCCCCCTGAGTTCTATTCCTACTTCAGTTCTTCATAGAATGCCCTATGGAACAGACTCTCTGGTGCTCAATATGTGCTTTACAGCTTCTAATGAAGTCATGTTGCTTTCAGTACAGCCCTCTCTAGGCTCCCTTGGGTTCCTTCTCTGAACTTGTTCCCTAATGATTGATTTATGTGTTGTACACATCTAAGCTCGATATGAGTTCCTTTTACCTTTGGTGCTATAATATGGCAGGTTGTGGCTATAATGGTCGCGTTCAGCTGGATATCCTTGAAGTGATATACTGGTTTATCCCTATTTTTATTTGATTAGCATAAGTATCTGGTGATGGGTGTGTATATTGTCACGATTGTTTAACACATATGGTTGCAAATATTGGTTGTTTTTTCTTTTATTCTACAGATGTTATTTGTCTTGATGAAGGCTTCTGCGAAAGCCGAAACGTCGACTATGAACAATTGTTGAAATTAAGAATAAAAAAAGTTTTTGCTGTTATGCAATTATCACAAATCCTGAGAGTGCCCTTCATTCTAAAAACCAGTTTTATATATATATATATATATATATATATATATATATATATATATATATATATATTATTATTTGTCATAATTAATCGTTAGAGTGTATTATCAACCAAATTAATGTTTTCTAGAGAATGAAAAAGTGGGTCAAAGGTTAGTGTCCTATAATAGTTTTTAACATTATGTACATGATTAGCTTCCAAAATATAGCCTTCCCTGTTTTGAACCACAATGGATTTCTTCTTCTTCTTTTTTTTTTTTTTTTTTTTTAACAACCCTCAGCCGCCACTTTTAAAACCTAGAAACTGCTCTGTGCAGTATATTTTTTATGAAAAAAAATGCAATTTATTTTTTCCATTAAAAAATAAAAGACTCTTTATTTTGGGACCAATTGGGGAACATTTAAAAAAATAAACCAGAGATATGATCTCTGGTTAATTTTCTGAGCGCTAATTGCTACCCCAAGTTTGCGGTAGCAATAACCAGCCACTTGCAATGGCTTGTGATTTATCACATGCCTGCAAACCCTTTTGCAGGTGTACGATAAATTAGAACTTCCCTAAAATGTCATCTATAAGTTAAAAAGATAAATGATGCCTTGCAATTTAAACCAATGTAAATTTTTGTGCACACATCAAAAGAGAGAAGCTCCCAAACCAGTAGTGTAATAGCTTGTTCTATGGCTTATTACCACCCCAGGAGCAGCCTCTTTTTATGTAATCTAGATTTTTGTTTTTTCTGATTGTATTTAAAAAAAAAAAAAAAAGTTTTCTAAGCCTCACTACACATTCTGCATAGAGCAAAGTATTTACTATAAACTTCAAAATTATAAATGAAAATTCATTCATTTTTTAAAGTTTGTAAACAAGTATGTGTCAGTAAACATATGGCAATATATCAGTCAAAATATTAAATCCAACATTTTAGAGCACTAGTCCTATGACAGAGCATACCTTCTGTCCAATGTGGTTGATCCAAGGAGATGAACAGTTGCTCAGGTCAGGACCCTGTGGGTTCCATATACCGTCTGGAGAAAGACAAAGATATGTCGCCACACCTAATTGAAAATTGATAAAACTGAATGCATGTTGAACTTGAAACATTTAGCAAACAGACAAATATGAATTTCCAGTGTGTGGTTTTATGACTTCTAATTGTTTAGTTATATAAACATTATTCCCCCCTCTTCGAAACATCCAACACCTGATATTTCTCTGACAGTTGGAGACTATTCTCAACACCTCACCCCAGGCCCGCTGTCTTGGGGTCACACTAGACTCAGAGCTCACATTCAACCCACATATACAAGCGCTTACCAAATCCTGCCATTCACACCTACGCAACATTTCCAGAATTCGTCCCTTCCTTACTCAAAAAATGACAAAATTACTTATTCATTCCCTCATTTTGTCACGCATTGATTATTGCAACCTACTCCTAAATGGCCTTCCTAAACACCGCTTCTCCTCCCTCCAATATATTATGAATGCTTCTGCTAGACTCATCCACCTAAGTAGCTGATCTACATCAGCGACTCTGCTCTGCCAGTCTCTACACTGGCTCCCCATACACTCCAGAATACAGTTTAAAGTATTAACCCTAACTTACAAAGCACTAAACAGTCTAACTCCCAACTATATTTCCTCTCTTTATAAATATTCCCCATCCTGTCCTCTTCGATCAACCTCTGACCTACGTCTCTTCACTCTTGTTATCTCTACGTCCCACTCCCGCCTCCAAGACTTCGCACGTGCTGCTCCTGTCCTCTGGAACTCTCTACCCCACTCTATAAGACTGTCTCCAACCTTGTATTGCTTCAGACGCTCCTTCAAAACCCACCTATTCAGAGAGGCGTACCATATCTCCTCCATCCCTCATCTGAACCAAACTAATACATGAACTGCCCGACTTACTACTGCAACTACAACTGATGTAACAAGCTACCCCAACCTTATGTCTCTGCACCCTAAACCTGCAGACTGTGAGCTCTCCGGAGCTCTTCCTCCTGTACTAGATTTGTTTAGTTTTATGTTTAGTATTTTTAGCAAAAATGTTGTCATTGTATACCCCTATCATTGTACCCAGCGCTACGGAATTTGGCGGCGCCATACAAATAAATGATAATAATAATTATATATAACAACAGTTTTAACTATTAAACATTGCTTCCATGAAAAAAAAACATTTAAAAAGCATTTAAAACAGTTTTTGAGCAGCACAAGCAAAAACTCATTGAAAGCTCATTTGATTATTTTTATCTAAGAAGGTAATGTGCAGCATACTTAAAGGGACATTCAAATCAAAACATTTCTTATTATGCTGATAAAATAGCACTATTCAACAATATGAGAAAAAATTGTGTGGCAAGTTAAAACTTACACACAATACTGATATCTACAAGTTCATAACACATTCCATAAGTAAATATTTTTCTTTTATTTTCATAATAGCCAACTCATAGTGAAATGTCCAAAACTTGCAAAAAGTCTTGTGTATACATATAATGTAATGTAACATAATATAACATTGAGGCCCAGATTACAAGTGGCACGCTAATGACAGTGTGGGTCGCGATAAGCAGTATTACTGGACTGTGCTAACATTAGCATGCAACTTGATACATTGGGGCATATTTATCAAGCTCCGCTAAAGACCGCTGCTCCATAACTTGTCCGCCTGCTCTGGGGCCGCGGACAGAAATCAACCCGATCAAATATGATTGAGTTGATTGACACCCCCTGCTAGCGGCCGATTGGTTGCGAATCTGCAGGGGCGGCATTGCACCAGCAGAGATGGGTTAGCGCAAACTATCCTTTCAATAGAAATTTTGACCATGCTAAATAGTGCTAGTATTACAAGTTATAGTTTGCGCTATAGGTTGTGCTAGAATATTTTGCCTGGTTTGAGACATGAAGTAAAATGTAAGAGTTAATAAAATAAAAAAAATCACAAAACACGTGTAAAACATATTAAAATAAAATATTACACACACACACACACATATATATATATATATATATATATATACACACACTTCTTAATAAAAAAGAATAAGGATTAATAAAAAGTATTTAGAAGGTTTAAAAGCGATATGGTATGTGTCAAGGTGTTTGACTGGAAAGGGCTCCAATTTACATATACATGTTTAAATATGAATATTTGTGAATATATATATATGTATATATATATATATATATATATATATATATATATATATATATATATATATATATACACACACACACACGTCTATATATATATATATATATATATATATACAGTCCAAGTTAAGGACAGCACTATCTTACTTGATCCAGCCGCCAAGGTGCACTACAAACCATTAATGTGTATCCTTCCCAAGAACGTAGGCACTCACTGGTCTTTAGACATAATCCATTTATTGATCCATAGAAAAAAGTTACATTAACATGACGTTTCGGTACATTATTGTACCTTTATCAAATGTAGCAAAAGATAGATATTAAAAACTTCCTAAATAACTTACCCTAATCCACCACCTAAATACCCCTAGTGCACACTGCATGCCGCCAAATCTCCGTGAGTGAAGTAGGCGTCTAACGTCATCAAGGCGCGTTGGACTATGCGCCCTGTGAGATCGTAGAGCCGAAGTTGCCATAGCAACATGTAAACAAAACACGATACATGCGGTAACGCTGGTGTAACTCTGTGCAACTATGTCATCTCAAAACTATACAGCGCTGAATGTTTGTAATGTGAAGCACATCCACATATATTACATCAGAGTAAGAAATACCCATATATCTGTAATATTAGATCCAGCACCTACATAACAGCGCAGTATCCCAGAGAAATGACAGAGTAGAAAACTAAAAAATTAACTATATACATATGTGTAACAATGCAACATTACTATCAATCCTAAAAACTGTAATAGACCTGTGTTTAATTTTATGTCATAGCATCAGATAACAGTATCTAATTACAGATAAAGGTAAAACTACCGGTTTACATTCATATCTAATTGTCATATGGTAGAAACATAGGAACCAATGTGAGAGCCATTATGAACCATGTTGAAGTCCATATAACCAGCTGAGCGTTTGCAAGTTGAATGTAATCATAAATTTGTTATTGCACAGATGTGTGATGTTTCAATAGAAAGGACTAAAGTCCAGAGAGGTGTTAAGGCCATATGGAGAGATGGTGTTCAGTCTGTAGATCCACTTGGTTTCACATTGTAGCAGAAGGTTTCCTCTATCACCGCCTCTTGGCAGGGGGGGTATGTGATCAATAAGCATCGTGCGTAAGCTAGAGACCACATGTTTGTGCTGAAGGCAGTGCCTTGCTACTGGCTGATCAGATTCACCAGTGCGGAGGGCCTCACGTATCGCACATCGATGATTCGCCATACGTTCACGAAAAGTTGTTACGGTTTTGCCAATATAGACACTGGAACATGGGCAAATGATCATATACACTACATATGTACTAGTGCATGTTAAACGATGCCTGATGTCAAACCTATAGTTGTTGTGAGGGTGCTGGAAAGAGTTGCCCCTAAGCATACCATTACAGGTGACACACCCCGAACAGGGAAAACAGCCCATCTTCTTGGGCTTGAGCCAAATATCCTTCTTGTATTTTTTCACCGGGTCTGATTTGACCAGTATATCCCTTAGATTACTTGTTCTTCGGTATGCTATTCTGGGGGCAGGGACCCTCCCAAATGGTAGCGTAGGATCACAGCTTATAACTGGCCAGTGTCTCCGGACCGCCTCAGTAAGATGTTTATACTATTTATATACACATGAACTGTGGACATTGTACAAATTTTATAAGGATATTTCAACAGTGATATTGGAACTTCATTTCTGACTTTCACCTGCTTTTAATCAATGTGATTGGTGGTGTATCGTTTGCACATTACTATGTTTTTTATATGTGAAATTATCTCTACTGGCTTTCATTCTATACATTAACTGTCAATATTTGTTAAAGATGGCTGAATCAGCACATTTTGATCATCTATATCATGATGAAGACTTCAATACGGAACCATTGGCCTTCACGGATGATGATGCAGAGAGAATCAGAATCAGCGATGAACTGAGTGAGTTGGGGGCTGACACCCCTATTAATATTTACCACAAACTGTTGAATTTAAGGAGAAAACAAATAGATTACCAACTTCATGCAGTTTTTTTTATCTGGGTATCGCAGGAAGAAATACAGGGAGTGCAGAATTATTAGGCAAGTTGTATTTTTGAGGATTAATTTTATTATTGAACAACAACCATGTTCTCAATGAACAAAAAAAACTCATTAATATCAAAGCTGAATAGTTTTGGAAGTAGTTTTTAGTTTGTTTTTAGTTATAGCTATTTTAGGGGGATATCTGTGTGTGCAGGTGACTATTACTGTGCATAATTATTAGGCAACTTAACAAAAAACAAATATATACCCATTTCAATTATTTATTTTTACCAGTGAAACCAATATAACATCTCAACATTCACAAATATACATTTCTGACATTCAAAAACAAAACAAAAACAAATCAGTGACCAATATAGCCACCTTTCTTTGCAAGGACACTCAAAAGCCTGCCATCCATGGATTCTGTCAGTGTTTTTATCTGTTCACCATATTGCGTGCAGCAGCAACCACAGCCTCCCAGACACTGTTCAGAGAGGTGTACTGTTTTCCCTCCTTGTAAATCTCACATTTGATGATGGACCACAGGTTCTCAATGGGGTTCAGATCAGGTGAACAAGGAGGCCATGTCATTAGATTTTCTTCTTTTATACCCTTTCTTGCCAGCCACACTGTGGAGTACTTGGACGCGTGTGATGGAGCATTGTCCTGCATGAAAATCATGTTTTTCTTGAAGGATGCAGACTTCTTCCTGTACCACTGCTTGAAGAAGGTGTCTTCCAGAAACTGGCAGCAGGACTGGGAGTTGAGCTTGACTCCATCCTCAACCCGAAAAGGCCCCACAAGCTCATCTTTGATGATACCAGCCCAAACCAGTACTCCACCTCCACCTTGCTGGCGTCTGAGTCGGACTGGAGCTCTCTGCCCTTTACCAATCCAGCCACGGGCACATCCATCTGGCCCATCAAGACTCACTCTCATTTCATCAGTCCATAAAACCTTAGAAAAATCAGTCTTGAGATATTTCTTGGCCCAGTCTTGACGTTTCAGCTTGTGTGTCTTGTTCAGTGGTGGTCGTCTTTCAGCCTTTCTTACCTTGGCCATGTCTCTGAGTATTGCACACCTTGTGCTTTTGGGCACTCCAGTGATGTTGCAGCTCTGAAATATGGCCAAACTGGTGGCAAGTGGCATCTTGGCAGCTGCACGCTTGACTTTTCTCAGTTCATGGGCAGTTATTTTGCGCCTTGGTTTTTCCACACGCTTCTTGCGACCCTGTTGACTATTTTGAATGAAACGCTTGATTGTTCGATGATCACGCTTCAGAAGCTTTGCAATTTTAAGAGTGCTGCATCCCTCTGCAAGGTATCTCACTATTTTTGACTTTTCTGAGCCTGTCAAGTCCTTCTTTTGACCCATTTTGCCAAAGGAAAGGAAGTTGCCTAATAATTATGCACACCTGATATAGGGTGTTGATGCCATTAGACCACACCCCTTCTCATTACAGAGATGCACATCACCTAATATGCTTAATTGGTAGTAGGCTTTGAGCCTATACAGCTTGGAGTAAGACAACATGCATAAAGAGGATGATGTGGTCAAAATACTCATTTGCCTAATAATTCTGCACTCCCTGTATATCCCTAGGGGATTTAGGGTAAAAAATATACCTACCTTAGGCCGTAACAATGTAGAATTCTGCAGGAGGTGGTGCTCTGTGTTAAACAAGTGCTCCTATGACCTCATACTATTGGTGATAGAGGAAGTCACTAGGTTGGAGAATAAAATCAAAATTGAAACTGAGATTATTAAACAGAATAGTATGCACATCCTGTTGGAGGATAAGAGTCAGGATTGGGTTACCAAACTGGATGGTCTAGTCAGTAAGTACCGTAGTGATCTCATTGCATTTAAGAACAAAAAGCTTAACAGTGTAGAATCTGATTATAGGGAAAAACGTGTATATAAGTGGCTGCATGGGAAAGATGATCCTTTACATAAAAGACGGCGCCGTAATTTGCGCCCCAGGAATACACTAAGTGTAGTAGAGAGCAGTGGAGGAGATTCCTCAGGCCCAGAAAGCACTATTTCTAGCCAAACAAATACAGATTCTACAGAACATCCACAATCTTTTTTAGGAGTGGCGACACATTCAGCAGCAAAACCCCCATCCATTCCCAGTATAAGAAGAGAAGAGAGGGAAGAAAGATCAGAAGGGGGGGCCATAACAAAAAAACAACCAGCAAGGAAAAAGTAGATATTATATTTAATCTAAGTAATAGACACCTTAGTGAAGCAGAAATATCTTTATTGAATCGGGGTCTATCGTTCATACCGACTCCTAAAATGGACTCTTTTGATATGCTGGTTGATGTACACAAATTACAGAGGCAGTTGAAACTTAGGGATCATTTTAGAAATTATACATATGTCCCTGCTCCGTTTAAGAAAAGATCTACATTTGAACCTGCCAATACACATAACTCTATTAGGGGATATACACGTGCTTTGAGTCATGACATTAAGCAGATACCACGACAAAAAATATATTCCAATATGAGTAAATCTGAATCACAGGCATTGATAGACTTAAAAAATGACACATCTATCATCATCCGCCCGGCTGATAAGGGCGGATCAGTTGTCATTTTGGATTACACTGATTACAGAAATGAAGCACTCAGACAACTGAATGATAGTCATACCTACAAAAAATTATCTAGTAACCCCACAACAACATATAAAAAGGTTATTGACAGATTTCTACAGAATGGCTTTGAGGCAGGCATACTCAGCGAACAAGAACTGACATTTCTTATCACTGACCATCCAAAGGTACCTGTGCTCTATTTACTACCAAAGGTGCACAAAACTTTGAAACATCCACCTGGCAGAACTATTGTGTCTGCCAGGGGATCGATATTATCCAGTTTGGCCATATACATCGACTCACACCTACAAGAGGTTGTTAAGCATACTGAGTCCTACTTAAAGGACTCTCCAGACATGATTCGAATTCTCAAGGGATATGTTAACCTACACGATGATGACATACTGGTCACCATGGATGTGGACAGCCTCTACACGGTTATACCTCATCATGAGGGTGTGGAGGCTGTCAGGTCCGTGGTGGCTGGAAATGTATTTTACAATGGTCCACACCCATTGAATTTCTTTGTGAGATGTTGACATATTGCCTTGAGAAAAATTATTTCAAATTTGAATGTGACTACTTTTTACAGATTGCTGGTACGGCCATGGGTTCGAATGTGGCACCCACTTATGCAAACCTCTACATGGCGTGGTATGAGCGTGAACTGATGCGGCCATATGAGAATATTAACATCAAGTACTACACACGATACATAGATGATGTGTTTTTGGTGTGGAGAGGTGGTGAATCTGCATTGCTTGAGTGGGTGTCACATTTGAACTCCATGGCCAGTCCCATTAGATTTAAATTGGAATATAGTGTAGCATCTGTACACTTCTTGGATCTCACTATTTTTAAGGTTGATGCAGAGGGTGTAACTCGATTTGGTACTTCTCTCTATACTAAAGCCAACTGACCGCAATTCCTTGTTGGATGCAAGGAGCTTTAACCCTCTGCACCAAAAGAAGGGGATTCTTACCTCCCAACTCACTCGTGTCATCAGGAACAATAGTGAGTTGCCTATGATGCAACAACAGCTTGAGGAGATGAATGCCAAACTAGTGGAGAGGGGCTATGCAAAGGAGATGGCCAAAAAGGCACAGGATGACCTCATGAATCCTACCAAGTCAGGAATGATGAAACACACAACAAAATCTGACCCTGAACAGATCAATATGGTTACCACATATACACCAAGCTCCAGACATCTTACTGAGGCGGTCCGGAGACACTGGCCAGTTATAAGCTGTGATCCTACGCTACCATTTGGGAGGGTCCCTGCCCCCAGAATAGCATACAGAAGAACAAGTAATCTAAGGGATATACTGGTCAAATCAGACCAGGTGAAAAACTACAAGAAGGATACTTGGCTCAAGCCCACGAAGATGGGCTGTTTTCCCTGTTCGGGATGTGTCACCTGTAATGGTATGCTTAGGGGCAACTCTTTCCAGCACCCTCACAACAACTATAGGTTTGACATCAGGCATCGTTTAACATGCACTAGTACATATGAAGTGTATATGATCATTTGCCCATGTTCCAGTGTCTATATTGGCAAAACCGTAACAACTTTTCGTGAACATACGGCGAATCATCGATGTGCGATACGTGAGGCCCTCCGCACTGGTGAATCTGATCAGCCAGTAGCAAGGCACTGCCTTCAGCACAAACATGCGGTCTCTAGCTTACGCACAATGCTTATTGATCACATACCCTCCCTGCCAAGAGGCGGTGATAGAGGAAACCTTCTGCTACAATGTGAAACCAAGTGGATCTACAGACTGAACACCATCTCTCCATATGGCCTTAACACCTCTCTGGACTTTAGTCCTTTCTATTGAAACATCACACATCTGTGCAATAACAAATTTATGATTACATTCAACTTGCAAACGCTCAGCTGGTTATATGGACTTCAACATGGTTCATAATGGCTCTCACATTGGTTCCTATGTTTCTACCATATGACAATTAGGTATGAATGTAAACCGGTAGTTTTACCTATATCTGTAATTAGATACTGTAATCTGATGCTATGACATAAAATTAAACACAGGTCTATTACAGTTTTTAGGATTGATAGTAATGTTGCATTGATACACATATGTATATAGTTAATTTTTTAGTTTTCTACTCTGTCATTTCTCTGGGATACTGCGCTGTTATGTAGGTGCTGGATCTAATATTACAGATATATGGGTATTTCTTACTCTGATGTAATATATGTGGATGTGCTTCACATTACAAACATTCAGCGCTGTATAGTTTTGAGATGACATAGTTGCACAGAGTTACACCAGCGTTACCGCATGTGCCGTGTTTTGTTTACATGTTGCTATGGCAACTTCGGCTCTACGATCTCACAGGACGCATAGTCCAACGCGCCTTGATGACGTCAGACGCCGACTTCACTCACGGAGATTTGGTGGCATGCGGTGTACACTAGGGGTATTTAGGTGGTGGATTAGGGTAAGTTATTTAGGAAGTTTTTAATATCTATCTTTTGCTACATTTGATAAAGGTACAATAATGTACCGAAACGTCATGTTAATGTAACTTTTTTCTATGGATCAATAAATGGATTATGTCTCTTTAGACATAATCCATTTATTGATCCATAGAAAAAAGTTACATTAACATGACGTTTCGGCAGTGAGTGCCTACGTTCTTCGGAAGGATATATATATATATATATATATATATATATATATACATATGTGTTTATACACTTCACTCATACCTCAACAAAGAAAACAACCCCACATGGGTGGTGTCTCGTGGACTCTCGCAACTATCAAATAAATGAATTTATCAGGTAAGATATAAATTATGCTTTCTTTCATATAGGTGGCGAGAGTCCATGAGCTGTTACGTATGGTATATAATACGCAAGATGTGCAAGTCCACGAATAGCAATAAAGGGAGGGATACAAAAAAAAGTTGTTTTTTTTTCACTGAGAAATTAAATTCATAACCCAGAAATATAGTATTTTATGACAAAACTCAAAATATAGACACAATTATCAAACTGAGACAACTGCCTGAATGACCTTTTTACCAAAGGCTGTTTCTGACGAAGCAAAAACATCAAAATGGTAAAATTTAGTAAAGGTATAAAGAGAAGACCAAGTGGCCACTTTGCAAATTTGATTAACTGAAGCCTCATTCTTGAAAGCCCAAGATGTGGCAACCTATCTAGTAAAATGAGCTGTAATTCTCCAAAGGCGGAGGCTGACTCGCATCCAAATAAGTTTTGCAAATCACTAGTTTCAACCAATAGGCTAAAGAAATAACAATCACCCAGGCAGGTCTGTGAAAGCAAGTTCCCTGAGAGAGAAGATCCTGAGACAACCACCATGGAAGAGAATCTCTGGACATCTGATCTAGAACAATCTTTGGAGATAGATCCACATAATCCCGTTCCACTGCCTGAGCAAGCATAACTGCAGAGGTCTGAGATGGAACAGAGCAAACGGAATGATGTCCATGACTGAAACCATCAGACCAATAACCTCCATGCACTGAGCCACTGACGGTCAAGGATGGGACTGACGAGCAAGACACGTACTGAAAATCTTTGACTTTCTTGCTTCTGTCAGAAAAAAATTCATCTCTAGAGAATCTGTAATAGTCCCTAAAAATAACACTCTTGTAGCCGGAATTAGGGAACTTTTTCCTAAATTCACCTTCCAAACATGGGAGCGCAGAAAAGACTACAACAACTCTGTGTAGGAGTTTGCTAGTTGAAAAGATGGAGCCTGAACTAGAATGTCGTCCAGATAAGGAGCCACTGCAACACCCTTTAATCGAAGCACCGCCAACAATGCTCCCAGGACCTTTGAAAAAATTCTGGGAGCTGTTGCCAGACCAAAAGGACGAGCTACAAACTGAAAATGTTTGTCTAAAAATGCAAATCTTAGGAACCTGTGATGATCCCTGTGAATGGAAATATGCAGATATGCATCCTTTAGATCCACTATGGTCATGAACTGACCTTCCTGAACCAAAGGAAGAATGGAACAAATAGTTTCCATCTTGAAAGACGGAACCCTGAGAAACTTGTTTACACTCTTGAGATCTAAAATAGGTCTGAAAGTTCACTCCTTTTTGGAGAGATTGGAATAAAAACTCAGACCCTGTTCCTGAACCGGAACTATCACTCCCATGTCGGAAAGATTCTGAACACAATGTAAGAATGCCTCTCCTTTTATCTGGTTTACAGATAACCTGGAGAGAAGAAACCTGCCTCTGGGAGGAAAATTCTTGAACTCCAGTTTGTAACCCTGAGACACGATATCTACCACCCAGGGATCCTGAACATCTTGAACCCAAGCTTGAGCGAAGAAAGATTTCTTAGGAATAACCATGACTGATGCCTCAGAGTCATCCAAGGTAGCCAAAACCTCCTTGAGTGACAAACGGAGGTGTTCCAGCTTAAACCTAAAGGAAACAAACTCAGGTTCAGAAGAAGGATTTACACTATCAGAATCCAAGATCTCACCCTCAGATGCTACTGAAGTATCTTCCTCCTCAGACTTATGAGAAGAAACACTAGACACAATTGCAACAGAATCAGAAACCTTATACTTCCTCTTGCGCTTCCCCTGTAACATAGGAAAAACAGACAAAGCCTCAGATACTGCCGAGAATATATGGATCGCCATATCCTGCAAGGAAAAACCAACCTGAGATGAAACACAGGACACTGCAGAAGATTGGGATGTATGAGGAGAAAGCTGTGGATTAGCCTGAACAGGAGACTCCTGAACAACATCCGCCCTAGACAATGAAGGCTCAGAATCAAAAAGTCTATCCTTGTAATGTAATGTTCTCTCAATACAAGAGGAACAAAAAGGGATAGGAGGCTCAACATTAGTATTTAAACATAGAGAACAAGCAACAGCTTGCATGGCCTCTTGGTCCATCTTTTTCCAAACGAAAAAATCAAAATCAATAAAAAATTCTGGCTTAGACTTCCGGCAGAGCACGCTGAGGTTGGCGTGGAGCATGGAATATCGACAGCTTGATTCAACTATCCTCCTTGCCGTTTCTCCCGTTGTTGGTGTGCTAGCATCCTAGGGAGCTGGGCAATTTCATCAAAGCCCAAGCAGGAAGTCTGCAAGAGCTAGAATACAGGCTCCATCGCCAGAGCCGCAACTTAACTACTCTACAAAGGACCCACAGGTCTCTTCGCCAGAGCTGTAAACCAGCCACATCACAAGGTTACGGAGAGTGCATTTCTTCCTGACCCTCCCGTTGTCGGTGCATATAGCATCCTAGGGAGTCGGTCAGCTACTAAGAAATTCAAAGCAGGAGCATCGCAAGAGCTGAAATATACACCTACCGGTGAAGAGCTTCAGTTAAGTCAAGCCATACGGACCGGGATAAAATTACCCATTGCGGGGTGGTAACACCTCTTAGGGTATTGTTTGGTTCCTTGTTTTTTCACCTGTCCATAGGAAGCAGCAAACTCAGAACGCTGCTGGTAGGTTGCTGGACCAGGAAGTGCTAAACTTGATAACATATGTGAATGTTGACACGGAGTCGCTTCTAACATCTTCTGGTTCTGCCGTTTTTGAAAACCACAACTTTGGTAAATCACCAAACGAGTTCCTTAAGAGAGTGACCCTCAGGTACTGTCTGGTTTCATTTGAGATAGCAGAGCCCAAATTGCAGCCATCTCATTGACTGTGTTACCATCTAAAAGAGCAAGTACCTGGGCTCCAAGGGGGACACTTGCAACATGTTATATGCAGGCTGTTACTTTTATTAGTGCTGTGTTTATTCTGTATATGCTGCAAAGTTATACAAGTCATATGTCTGGACTGCCTCACACCTCCTAAAGTTTAAATAATCTGTTTCTTGATATTTCTCTTTAATTTAATTTAAATTTTACTGCATGTTTACGAGCTGAGTTGAGTAAGGGACTAGTATAAGGTAAAATATGCTATCAGTACAGGAATCACTTTTGGCACAGAGTCTCAAATAGAATATTCTTATATGTTGTCCTGAAATGTATTACATTGAATCTCTGGATATATGCTATCTGGGAATTGAATTATCATCTTGACATGCTTTAGCTTTAAGGGCTGGCACTATAGATTTTGTGCTATATAAATCTAGTTTTCTTTGTTGCCTTGTCGTATATAATACTCTGTGAAGGATAAGCCAGCTGAACTAATTATATTTAGTCTATTTCATAGAGTGGATTCTCAGATTTAAATCATGTGTGACACTAAATATCTGATTCTGCCCTGTGTTGTTCTCCCTGTACTATATGAATAGAGATTATTCTGAAATGTAATATATGATAGTTGAGAGAATTCTTAACATGCTATGTACTCAGTGTTTGATTAGGCATGACAAGTTAAATTTTGGTTATAGACTAACTGCCTGACTGGTACCAGTTAACATATACATCAGGTTCTTTTTCACTAGTAAATCTTTATATGCACTTTTGGTAAAAAAAAAAAAAAAAAAAAAAGTTTGAAAACACAAATAAAATAGAAGAGGGAAATAAGGGAAGGTTCCACTTAGGTATATTCAGACTATAGGTCTTTGCACGTTTGAAATTACCCAGATTAAAATCTGGTATTTTGTGTAGGTATTGATTGTATGCACTCTATTTAATGGAAAAATGTATCACCCAGGTGAAATCTAATTCACCCAAAATGCCTGTGAAATCCAAAGATAAGAAACATAAGATACCAGTTCAGACAGCCTAAACAAACCTATTGGGATTTCTATGGATCCTCAAGTTTTGATATCTAAATTAACAGAATTGTTTTCTCCTCAATTTGAGGTAATTAAAAAAGAATTAGGCTCTATTTCTACTGAAATAGCTACATTGTCCACTGAAGTCATACAGTTCTCAACTAGAGGCAGAAAGCAGAATCTCTGACCTGGAAGATCAGAATAATAAACATGAAAGCATAATCCAAAAACAAGATTTTAAAATTAAAAATATGCAGCTATGCCTGGAGGACCTGGAGGATCGCTCCAGGCATAATAATATTAGACAAGTTGGCCTACCAGAATTACCTGAATACGACAATTTAATCAAATTTACTTCTACCGCACTTCCCCAAGCGTTAGGGATGCCATTACAATTATTACCAGGGCACATAGGTTGGGGCCTAAGAAACCCGGTTCAGACAGAGCTATAAAGAATAGAATGTGTCTATTTAAACTTTTAAAATTTCAAGATAAAGTAGAATTACTGAAATTATTTTAAAAAGCGGACCCCCTGGTATTCGGAAATAATAGGGTCTTATTATTTCAAGATTTCTCCAGCGAGACCTCTTCTAAAAGAAGATTAATGGCCCCTTATTGCATACAATTAATAAATAAAGGAGTGAAAGCTCGCTTGGTATACCCGGCGCAAATCATAGTCGAAGACAGGGGTGTTAGACTCTCTTTTAATGATGTCACAGAAGTCAAAGAATATATAGGTATTGAATAATCCTACAGAATCCAATACAGGGAATATGCATCATGATAAAGACCCCTAAAAGGAAGGATAGGGTAACAGTGCTTGATAGTGTTTGTTAAGTTGATAAACTACATGTGTTTTGCTTCTGTCTCCCCTTTTTTTTCTCTCTCCCTTTCTCTTCTCTTTTTTTTCCCTCTCCTTCTCTCCTCCCCTCTCGTGTCTCCTTTTTTTTCTTATATGGGCAGGTTTAATCTGAATATGTCAATATTGAGGTATGTTGGAAGGAATTAGGATATTATCATGGAATATTGGGGAATATCTTCTCCTATCAAGCGTAAATTAGTTATTAAAACTTTAGCTAAGTATAAACCAGATGTTGTCTTTCTTCAAGAGACACACCTTAATGAACAAGAAGCAGCCAAATTGAGCATAAAATGGGTGGGGGAAGTTATTTCTACTTCTGGGAACCATAGAAAATGTGGGGTAGCCATTCTCCTACATAAAGAGTTGGAGTATATGGTTATTAAGGAAGAATTAGGTCCTGCAGCTAGATTCATCCTTCTTCAAATTCAAATAAAAAATATAAAATTTGTCTTATGTAACATATATGCCTCCAATAATTTTTCTATAGAATTTTGGGGAAAAATTAAAATGAAGCTATTTACTTTTATCTATGAGAAATTAATAGTGGGTGGAGATTTTAATGCAACGCTATGTCCAGTGTTGGACAGATTTTCAAATAAAAATAGATATAATAAAAATGCAAAGTTTTTAAAACAATTTTGTTTCATATTAAAACTGGTAGATATATGGAGGGTCAAAAATCCTGAAACACAGTTATTTTCATGCAAGTCTAAAGCTCATAGAACTTTTTCTAGAATAGATTTATTTTTAATTTCGGAAATGCTTTCTATTCAGAAATTAGAGATAGAGATGGGAGAAATCATAGTATCAGACCATGCGATTATCTCTTTGTTTTTCCCTATACTCAACAAAGACAGCACACAAACACCTGGTTTTTCTTTTCCTCAATACTTATATACCAATCCTAACCGCTAGATTTGGAGTTTTGTCGGTAACGACCCGAAAAACTAACGCCGGCTTTTTTCTGGCCGCACCATAAAAATAACTCTGGTATTGAGAGTCCACATAAAGGCTGCGTTAGGCTCCAAAAAAGGAGGGTAGAGCATTTTTAACGCAGCTTCAACTCTCGATACCAGAGTTGCTTACGGACGCGGCCAGCCTCAAAAACGTGCTTGTGCACGATTCCCCCATAGGAAACAATGGGGCTGTTTGAGCTGAAAAAAAACCTAACACCTGCAAAAAAGCCGCGTTCAGCTCTTAACGCAGCCCCATTGTTTGCTATGCGGTAACCCTTCCTACGTCTGCACTTAACACTCTAACATGTACCCCGAGTCTAAACACCCCTAACCTTACACTTATTAACCCCTAATCTGCCGCCCCCGCTATCGCTGACCCCTGCATATTATTATTAACCCCTAATCTGCCGCTCCGTAAACCGCCGCTACTTACATTATCCCTATGTACCGCTAATCTGCTGCCCTAACATCGCCGACCCCTATATTATATTTATTAACCCCTAATCTGCCCCCCACAACGTCGCCTCCACCTGCCTACACTTATTAACCCCTAATCTGCCGACCGGACCTAAGCGCTACTATAATAAAGTTATTAACCCCTAATCCGCCTCACTAACCCTATCATAAATAGTATTAACCCCTAATCTGCCCTCCCTAACATCGCCGACACCTAACTTCAAACATTAACCCCTAATCTGCCGACCGAATCTCGCCGCTATTCTAATAAATGTATTAACCCCTAAAGCTAAGTCTAACCCTAATACTAACACCCCCCTAAGTTAAATATAATTTAAATCTAACGAAATTAATTAACTGTTATTAAATAAATTATTCCTATTTAAAGCTAAATACTTACCTGTAAAATAAACCCTAATATAGCTACAATATAAATTATAATTATATTATAGCTATTTTAGGATTTATATTTATTTTACAGGTAACTTTGTATTTATTTTAACCAGGTACAATAGCTATTAAATAGTTAAGAACTATTTAATAGCTAAAATAGTTAAAATAATTACAAATTTACCTGTAAAAGAAATCCTAACCTAAGTTACAAATAAACCTAACACTACACTATCAATAAATAAATTAAATAAAATACCTACAATTACCTACAATTAACCTAACACTACACTATCAATAAATTAATTAAATACAATTGCTACAAATAAATACAATTAAATAAACTAGCTAAAGTACAAAAAATAAAAAAAGAACTAAGTTACAAAAAATTAAAAAATATTTACAAACATTAGAAAAATATTACAACAATTTTAAACTAATTACACCTACTCTAAGCCCCCTAATAAAATAACAAAGCCCCCCAAAATAAAAAAAATGCCCTACCCTATTCTAAATTACTAAAGTTCAAAGCTCTTTTACCTTACCAGCCCTGAACAGGGCCCTTTGCGGGGCATGCCCCAAGAAATACAGCTCTTTTGCCTGTAAAAAAAAAAACATACAATACCCAAGCCCCCCAACATACCCCTAATCTAACCCAAACCCCCCTTAAATAAACCTAACACTAAGCCCCTGAAGATCATCCTACCTTGTCTTCACCATACCAGGTTCACCGATCGGTCCAGAAGAGCTCCTCCGATGTCCTGATCCAAGCCCAAGCAGGGGGCTGAAGAGGTCCATGATCCGGCTGAAGTCTTCATCCAAGCGGGGCAGAAGAGGTCTTCCATCCGATTGAAGTCTTCATCCAAGCGGCATCCATCCGGAGCGAAGCGGCAGCATCCTGAAGACCTCCACTGCGGAACATCCATCCTGGCCGACGACTGAACGACGAATGATGGTTCCTTTAAATGACGTCATCCAAGATGGCGTCCCTCGAATTCCGATTGGCTGATAGGATTCTATCAGCCAATCGGAATTAAGGTAGGAATATTCTGATTGGCTGATGGAATCAGCCAATCAGAATCAAGTTCAATCCGATTGGCTGATCCGATCAGCCAATCAGATTGAGCTCGCATTCTATTGGCTGTTCCGATCAGCCAATAGAATGCAAGCTCAATCTGATTGGCTGATTGGACTTTGACTTTTTGATTGATTGACTTTTTTCCTGCGGCTGGAGTTTTGTCGTTAGATGTCTAACGCTCACTTCAGAAACGACTCTAAATACCGGAGTTAGAAAAATCCCATTGAAAAGATAGGATACGCAATTTACGTAAGGGGATCTGCGGTATGGAAAAGTCGCGGCTGAAAAGTGAGCGTTAGACCCTATTTTGAGTGACTCCAAATACCGGCGGTAGCCTAAAACCAGCGTTAGGAGCCTCTAACGCTGGTTTTCACGGCTACCGCCAAACTCTAAATCTAGGCCTACATTTGTTAAATGGTTAAAATCTATATGGCAGGAGTATTATTCTTATAATTGGAATTATCTTAATAAACCTGAAACTCTCTGGGAAGCTTTTAAAGCGGTGCTCCGGGGAGAAATACAGGCTTATATAAGTATAAGAAAGAAAAAGAGCAGAGCATGGGAAGTTCAAATTGCTAATAAGGTTAGAAACTCATACAAAAAATATTATATAAACCGTACAGTAATAAACTGGGGAAAATATCTAGAAAATAGGAAAGAGCAAAATATCTAGCTAGACTTACTAAAACTAGAAAGAAGAAAAACATAATTTATGCTTACCTGATAAATTTATTTCTCTTGTAGTGTGTTCAGTCCACGGGTCATCCATTACTTATGGGATATATTCTCCTTCCCAACAGGAAGTTGCAAGAGGATCACCCAAGCAGAGCTGCTATATAGCTCCTCCCCTCACATGTCATATCCAGTCATTCGACCGAAACAAGACGAGAAAGGAGAAAATATAGGGTGCAGTGGTGACTGGAGTTATAATTTAAAATTTAGAATTTAGACCCTGCCTCAAAAAGACAGGGCGGGCCGTGGACTGAACACACTACAAGAGAAATAAATTTATCAGGTAAGCATAAATTATGTTTTCTCTTGTTAAGTGTGTTCAGTCCACGGGTCATCCATTACTTATGGGATACCAATACCAAAGCTAAAGTACACGGATGAAGGGAGGGACAAGGCAGGAACATTAAACAAATGAAACAAAAAAAAAAAGAAAGGGCGCCTCCTAGTGTAGCCAGTATATATAAGGATAAATAGAATGAGATATAGATTTTGTACTCACATGTAGTGAAGGCAAAGATAATGCCTAGATAAGCAGTCTGGAAACTTATCAGTGTCCCAGTTGACTGTGCATTAGAATGCTAGGGCAGCTCCTCTTAGTAGATTTCCAAAATCATCTGAAAAGTAAGAAGATATACAGAGGGCGACTCCTAGTGTGGAATTAGTAAGCAGAGTGTGAACCCACCAGCTTTACCCTTCAGAGATATACTCACAAAGTATAGAGCACACTGTAGTGCTAATGAAGCAAGCTGGGTATATTAAAAGTGGCCCAGCGCACATACCACTCCGGTGAAAGATGGTCCAATGTATTCAGAAGGTTCAGATAAAAAATTCAGGAGACTCCAGATATATATAAAAAACACTTTATATAAAAATATAACAGTGTACAATAAAAATCAGTAGAATTCGCTACGCGTTTCTCAGAGCTACCACTCTGTTTCCTCAGGCAAGTTATCACATAAAACAGAAGGAACCACTGCCTGTAGAACCTTTCTCCCAAAAACAGCCTCCGAAGAAGCAAAAGTGTCAAATTCGTAAAATTTGGAAAAGTGAAGACCAAGTTGCAGCCTTGCAAATCTGTTCAACAGAGGCCTCATTTTTAAAGGCCCAAGTGGAAGCCACAGCTCTAGTTGAATGAGCTGTAATTCTTTCAGGAGGCTGCTGTCCAGCAGTCTCATAGGCTAAACGTATTATGCTACGAAGCCAAAAAGAGAGAGAGGTAGCCGAAGCCTTTTGACCTCTCCTCTGTCCAGAGTAAACGACAAACAGGGAAGAAGTTTGCCGAAAATCTTTTGTTGCCTGTAAGTAGAACTTCAGGGCACGGACCACGTCTAGATTATGCAAAAGACGTTCCTTCTTTGAAGAAGGATTAGGACACAAAGATGGAACAACAATCTCTTGATTGATATTCCTGTTAGAAACAACCTTAGGCAAAAACCCAGGTTTAGTACGCAGGACTACCTTGTCTGAATGAAAGATCAGATAAGGAGAATCACAATGTAAGGCAGATAACTCCGAGACTCTTTGAGCCGAGGAAATAGCCATCAAAAACAGAACTTTCCAAGATAAAAGGTTAATATCGATGGAATGAAGGGGTTCAAACGGAACACCCTGAAGAACTTTAAGAACCAAGTTTAAGCTCCACGGAGGAGCAACAGCCTTAAACACAGGCTTAATCCTAGTCAAAGCCTGACAAAAAGCCTGGACGTCTGGATTCCCTGCCAGACGCTTGTGTAAAAGAATAGACAGAGCAGAAATCTGTCCCTTTAGTGAACTAGCGGATAAGCCCTTTTCTAAACCCTCTTGTAGAAAAGCCAATATCCTAGGAATCCTAACCTTACTCCATGAGTAACTATTGGATTCACACCAATATAAATATTTACGCCATATCTTATGGTAAATTTTTCTGGTAACAGGTTTCCGAGCCTGTATCAATGTATCAATAACCGAATCCGAAAACCCACGCTTTGATAGAATCAAGCGTTCAATCTCCAAGCAGTCAGCCTCAGAGAAATTAGGTTTGGATGGTTGAAAGGACCCTGAATTAGAAGGTCCTGCCTCAGAGGTAGAGACCATGGTGGACAGGACGACATGTCCACTAGGTCTGCATACCAGGTCCTGCGTGGCCACGCAGGCGCTATCATAATCACTGATGCTCTCTCCTGTTTGATCCTGGCAATCAGTCGAGGTAGCAACGGAAAAGGTGGAAACACATAAGCTATGTTGAAAACCCAAGGGGCTGCAAGTGCATCTACCAGCACCGCTCCTGGGTCCCTGGACCTGGATCCGTAACGAGGAAGCTTGGCGTTCTGGCGATATGCCATAAGATCCAGATCCGGTTTACCCCAACGACGAATCAGTTGAGCAAATACCTTCGGGTGTAGTTCCCACTCCCCCGGATGAAAAGTCTGGCGACTTAGAAAATCCGCTTCCCAGTTCTCCACACCTGGGATGTAGATCGCTGACAGGTGGCAAGAGTGTGACTCTGCCCAGTGAATTATCTTCGAGACTTCCAACATCGCTAGGGAACTCCTGGTTCCCCCTTGATGATTGATGTAAGCCACAGTCGTGATGTTGTCCGACTGAAACCTGATGAACCTCAGTGTTGCTAACTGAGGCCAAGCTAGAAGAGCATTGAATATTGCTCTTAATTCTAGAATGTTGATTGGTAGGAGTTTCTCCTCCTGAGTCCACGATCCCTGAGCCTTTAGGGAGTTCCAGACTGCTCCCCAGCCTAGAAGGCTGGCATCTGTTGTTACAATCGTCCAATCTGGTCTGCGAAAGGTCATTCCTTCGGACAGATGAACCGGTGACAACCACCAGAGAAGAGGATCTCTGGTCTCCTGGTCCAGATTTAGCAAAGGGGACAGATCTGAGTAATCCCCGCTCCACTGACTTAGCATGCATAGTTGCAGCGGTCTGAGATGCAGGCGCGCAAATGGCACTATGTCCATTGCCGCGACCATCAAGCCGATTACCTCCATACACTGAGCTACTGATGGGCTTGGAGTGGAGTGAAGGGCACGGCAAGCATTGAGAATCTTTGATAACCTGGACTCCGTCAGGTAAATCTTCATCTCTACAGAATCTATAAGAGTCCCTAGAAAAGGAACCCTTGTGAGCGGTAACAGAGAACTCTTTTCCACGTTCACTTTCCACCCATGCGACCTCAGAAATGCTAGAACTATCTCTGTATGAGACTTCGCATTTTGAAAACTTGACGCTTGAATCAGAATGTCGTCTAGGTACGGAGCCACCGCTATGCCTCGTGGTCTTAGTACCGCCAGAAGTGAGCCCAGAACCTTTGTAAAAATTCTCGGGGCCGTAGCTAACCCGAAGGGAAGAGCTACAAACTGGTAATGCCTGTCTAGAAAGGCAAATCTTAGGTACCGATAATGATCTTTGTGAATCGGTATGTGAAGGTAGGCATCCTTTAAGTCCACTGTGGTCATATATTGACCCTCTTGGATCATGGGCAGGATGGTCCGAATGGTTTCCATCTTGAACAATGGAACCCTTAGGAATTTGTTTAAGATTTTTAAGTCTAAGATTGGTCTGAAGGTTCCCTCTTTTTTGGGAACCACAAATAGATTTGAGTAAAACCCTTGTCCTTGTTCCGTTTGCGGAACTGGGTGGATCACTCCCATCACTAAGAGGTCTTGTACACATTGTAGAAATGCCTCTTTCTTTACTAGGTTTGTTGATAACCTTGACAGATGAAACCTCCCTTGTGGAGGAGAAGTTTTGAAATCCAGAAGGTATCCCTGAGATATAATCTCCAACGTCCAGGGATCCTGTACATCTCTTGCCCAAGCCTGGGTGAAGAGAGAAAGTCTGCCCCCCACTAGATCCGTCTCCGGAAAGGGGGCCCTGTCTTCATGCTGTCTTAGGGGCGGAAGTAGGCTTTCTGGCCTGCTTGCCCTTGTTCCATGACTGGTTGCCTTTCCAACCCTGTCTGTAACGAGCAGTAGTTCCTTCCTGTTTTGGAGCGGAGGAAGTTGATGCTGCTCCTGCCTTGAAGTTACGAAAGGCACGAAAATTAGACTGTTTGGCCTTTGATTTGGCCCTGTCCTGAGGAAGGGTGTGGCCCTTACCTCCCGTAATGTCAGCAATAATTTCCTTCAAGCCGGGCCCGAATAAGGTCTGCCCTTTGAAAGGAATGTTAAGTAGTTTAGACTTAGAAGTTACATCTGCTGACCAGGATTTAAGCCATAGCGCCCTGCGCGCCTGTATGGCGAATCCGGAATTTTTAGCCGTAAGTTTGGTTAAATGCACTACAGCATCCGAAACAAACGCATTAGCCAGTTTAAGCGTTCTAACTTTGCTCAAAGTCTCATCCAATGGTGCTGTGCGAATCGCCTCTTCCAGAGACTCAAACCAGAATGCCGCTGCAGCCGTGACAGGCGCAATGCATGCAAGAGGCTGCAATATAAAACCTTGTTGAACAAACATTTTCTTAAGGTAACCCTCTAATTTTTTATCCATTGGATCTGAGAAAGCACAGCTATCCTCCACCGGGATAGTGGTACGCTTGGCTAAAGTAGAAACTGCTCCCTCCACCTTAGGGACCGTCTGCCATAAGTCTCGTGTGGTGGCGTCTATAGGGAACATTTTTCTAAATATCGGAGGAGCGGAAAAGGGCACACCGGGTCTATCCCACTCCTTACTAATAATTTCTGTAAGCCTTTTTGGTATAGGAAAAACGTCAGTACACACCGGTACCGCATAGTATCTATCCAACCTACATAATTTCTCTGGGATTGCCACCATGTCGCAATCATTCAGAGCCGCTAACCCCTCCCCTAGTAACACGCGGAGGTTCTCAAGCTTAAATTTAAAATTTGAAATTTCTGAATCCGGTCTCCCCGGATCAGAACCGTCACCGACAGAATGAAGCTCACCGTCCTCATGTTCTGCAAATTGTGACGCAGTATCGGACATGGCTCTCGTGTCATCAGCGCGCTCTGTCCTTAACCCAGAGCTATCGCGCTTGCCTCTTAATTCGGGCATATTGTATAATACTTCTTTCATAACATTAGCCATATCATGTAAAGTGATTTGTAAGGGCCTTGATGTACTTGGCGCCTCAATCTTACGCACCTCCCGAGCGGGAGACGCAGGTACTGACACGTGAGGAGAGTTAGACGGCATAACTTCCCCCTCGTTGTCTGGTGATAATTTCTTTATCGGTACAGATTGACTTTTATTCAAAGTAATATCAATACAATTGGTACACATATTTCTATTGGGCTCCACATCGGCTTTTGAACATAATGAACAAGCAGATTCCTCTGTATCAGACATGTTTAAACAGACTAGCAATGAAGCTAACAAGCTTGGAAATCACTTTCAATAAGTTTACAAGCAATATAAAAAACGCTGCAGCGCTTTTAAAAAGACAGTTGAATAACAAAGAAAACTAATTCAGTTATAGTGAACAATTCTTAACGAGAAATGTATTAATTAGCAGAGGATTGCACCCATTAGCAAAAGGATGATTAACCCCTCAATACCCAAAAACGGATATCAAATTAAGATTTAACGCTTTTATCACAGTCAAACACACTGTCACAGATCTGCTGTGACTGATTACCTCCCTCAAAAACGAATTTTGAAGACCCCTAAGCTCTCTAGAGACGTCCTGGATCAAGGAGGAAGAAACAGGAAGACTGTGCTAGAATTTTAACTGCGCAACAAGGCACTAAAACAAGGTCCCCTGGGAGACCTGATATAACGGTTTCTATGCAGAAAATACGTTAGCCATGTGGAAAAAAATCATGCCCAAAAAGATTTATCACCAAAGTACCTCACAAAACGAATAACATACCAGTAAACGTTTTTGTTTTTTTAAAAACAACAATTTGAATGTCATGCAAAGTTATCACTAAGCCTGCAACCAGTCGCTTCCACTGCAGATAAGGCTTAAACATTATTTCAGTATTAACAGTATTTTCTCAGCCAAATTCTAGTCCCTAGAAAATAACTCAACTGCGCATACATTTATCAGCCCGATACCAGTCGCTACTACTGCATTTAAGGCTGTACTTACATCATGTGGGTAACAGCAGTATTTTCTTAGTCAATTCCATTCCCAGAAAATAATGTACTGCACATACCTCATTTGCGGGGGACCCCGCATGCTATTCCCCTCTTTCTGAAGTTACCCTACTCCTCAGAATGTCGAGAACAGCCAGCGGATCTTAGTTACGTCTGCTAAGATCATAGAAAAACGCAGGCAAATTCTTCTCCAAATACTGCCTGAGATACAAAAAAAACGGCACACTCCGGTGTCATTTTAAAATAACAAACTTTTGATTGAAGAATAATTAAGTAAAAACTCCAACTCCTCTCGCGACTTCCTTCTTTGTTGAGGGTTGCAAGAGAATGACTGGATATGACATGTGAGGGGAGGAGCTATATAGCAGCTCTGCTTGGGTGATCCTCTTGCAACTTCCTGTTGGGAAGGAGAATATATCCCATAAGTAATGGATGACCCGTGGACTGAACACACTTAACAAGAGAAAATCTTATTCTCGCTATTCAACCTAGCAATGGTAGCTCTACGGAGACTAAAGAAATTGCGGAGGTATTTTTTGCTTATTACCAGCAACTTTATTCCAGAAGAGAATCAAATGACCATAATCAAGATAATTTCTGGACTAAGATAAAGATACCTCAATTACATATTGAGGATTTAACTGTAGTTAATGCCCCGATCTCTACAGAAGAAATAAGAAAAGCTTTAGATAACTTAAAATTGAATAAGGCAGCAGGCCCGGATGGGCTGCCAGCAGAGTTTTATAAATGTCTTGGTGAAGATCTACTTCCAATATTAGAAAAACTTTTCAATTGCTATTATGGTACGAAGAACCCTATTTCGAGCTATTTCTCAGCAGCAAATATTTCACTCATCTTAAAGAAAGGTAAAAATCCAGAAGATCCGGCCTCATATAGGCTGATCTCAGTGCTAAATACAGATTACAAGATTTTAATGGCTATTATTTCCTTAAGACTTTCTTCATGTCTGCACAAAATTATTCACCCAGATCAGACAGGGTTCATGGTAGCTAGAAATTCTGCAAAATATATTCGCAAACTTATTAATTTCTTTGACTATGCTTGGAATATAGATCAAAGTAGGAAGAAGCCTCTCTGGCAAGATGTAGCTATTCTTTCTCTGGACACAGTCAAATCATTTGATTCTATTGTATGGGACTATTTATTTAAAGCATTAGAGAATTTCAGGTTAAAAGGAAAGTTTGTCCAATTTATACAAAGATTATATCAAAAACCAATATCCTATTTACTTATCAATGAAACTCTATCTTCCAAAATAGTATTACAGATGCAGCAGACAAGGGTGTCTCCCATGTTGTTTAACATTGCTCTCGAGACCCTAGCGATCCGATTTAGAGATATATTAATAGGGGTGCAGCTTGGCTCCTAGCGACTTAAAACATTGCTATATGCAGATGATGTGCTGATCTTTCTAGTTAATACCCAGCAGTCAATATCGGTTATTTTGCAAGCTCTTGAAGAATTTAGCTCCTTTTCAGGCTACAAGATTAATCCAGAGAAGAGCGAATTATTGTGCATAGGCAATACTCCTTCAGTATTACCTAATATCCCATTCAAAGTGGTAGACACTATTAAATATTTGGGTCTAGTTTTGCATAAAAATTAATTTTGAATCGTTGTTGCAAAAGATTGGAGTAGATCTACAATTGTGGGCAGAGTTTCCGTTGTCAATCACGGCAAGGGTTAATTTAATTAAATCAATTATATTTCCTCATCTTTTATACCCTCTTCAGAACCTCCAATTATTTATATTAAATAAAGATCTGAAGAAAATCTATACACAATTTTCTAAATTTATCTGGAATAACAAAAAGCCTCGAATTGCTCTCTCAAGATTAATGCAAAATCTTGAATCGGCTGGACTGGCACTTCCTAATCTTAAACTATATAACCTGGCTGCGATGGTTAAAACGGCAATAGATTGGCTCGCTGGAACAAATATAGTATTGTCAGAGGATTTAGAAACAGGTTTAATTACACTGTTTTCTTTAAAGGCTATTTTGCACTCCCCGGTACGGAAGCTGCCTCAGAATGTTATCTGTCTTATCTCAATTGAAAACATAGTTTTAGCTTGGCAGAAGTTCTGTGCAAGTCTAGATATAGATTTCACATTTTCAGAGTTTTTTTTACTGATTACAAGTAACTGCTTTTTAACCGGGTTTATACCAGCAAGTATTCAAAGATTGGAGTCAAAAAGGCTTATATTTTGTAAAACAGCTACTAGATGGAAACCATCAAATGCTTACGGCTGAAATTATTTTTAATAAATATGAGTTACCTAGATCTAACTTATTTGCTTACTTTCAAATTCGACATTTTATATCATCATAAAATTGTCATTTTCCTCCCCCAATCGCATGGTCTGATATCAGGCTTTGTATACAAAAATTTACATTAGGGGATTCTTTGATCTCGCTGATATTTATTTATTTATAAAATATTTTACCAGGAAGGATATACAATATTATGTTGACTAAACAAAGCCTGCTCTACCTGGATAATATCTGTAATTACTGGCTACCAGCAATGCCCTCAGTAGATCACAAAATAATTAAACAGAGTTTTGATTCACTTTGTAAGTGCAAAATATCTATGGGTTGGAAGGAATCACATATGAAACTGATCAATAATTTTTATTTATCTCCACTTAAAATATCAAGGTTCTATACAACATCGTCCAGTGTCTGTCCTCGCTGTTCAAATGATAAAGCAGATATACTCCATATGTTCTGGACATGCCCTAAAGTCAGACAACTATGGCTGAAAATAATTTTTTGGTTTAATAAACTGTATAAAATGACGATAGGGCTGTCATCAGAGGATGTTATTTTCTTAATCTCTCCACAAGATTCTATTAATAATATTTAAATAAATAGTTGAAATAACATCATCCTTGCAGTTAGATATTGTATACTTAAAAATTGGAAAGCTAGTCGGGTGCCGGGGGTGTCTATAGTCCTTACAAATATTCAAGATCAAATTGTGTTTGAAACATATCACCTCCAAGACGCCTCAGAGAAAAGGATTAAGAATTTCTTGTGGGGATGGACACCAGTTATCTTAACTTACCCAAGATCACTCCAAAAACGGATTCTTTCTTCATTTTTGTCATCTGTTAGCTTTGCGGAATTTACCTTATTAAATGTTTTACCGCAGACATGGAATGATAATTTTGGAGAAATCCATTGAGGGGAGATGCGTGGGGGGGGGGGGGTGCGGGGGGTGGAGGAGTGAGAGATTCATTTATTTTATTCTTTTCTCTTTTTTTTTTTTCTTTAATGTAAACCAAAATATATGACTGAATTTTGATACAGAATCACACATCAAAGGTATATAGTACAGATGAAGATTGGGAGCTGTGTCTCTGCTGAATCACATTGTAATTTTGGAAGCTGTGACTTCACAAATGTATGTCTGTATTTGCTATGCGCGGTTCATCTGTTTCCCATTATCTAATTTATTTATTTTTACCCTTTTTGGTGATGTAAACCAAAATATATTATTTTAAATATTGTAGTAGAACCTTATATCAAGGTATAAGGTACAGGTGAAAATTGGGAGCTGCGACTCTGTTGAATCTATTGCTATTACGGAGGCTGCGTGTTTTTATTTTTTCTTGTTTTGTTATGTGTAAGAAAAGAAAAATAAAGAGATTTAAAACAAAAAATTCTAAGTTCAAATCAGAATTTTAATGTAACAAAAAACGTTACTGTCCCTTTAAATTTTAAACCGACTTTTTTTTAAAACTAGAAAATTCTTAAATAAACTGCACAATAAATCTTGGAGCAACAATTGTTCACAAAATGAATGCAAAAATAGACAAACATTATAGTCCCTGAAATTCAGACAGAAACAAATATAAACAGAGCAATAGCCCCACAAAAAAACAACAGGCAACCTCCACACCTCAGCAAGCTCTGCTGAGATGCCTACCTGACCTCCTTGCTGCTGGAAACAAAGTCAGAAAATGACCTGGACCCCCATACAGCCGCACCGGAGAGAACGCTAAACCACCTCTGAGGAGCTATGCAACAGTGCTGCAACACCAGAAACAACAGGAAACAGCTAAAAGGGCGCCAAAAACATCCTTGCTATCTCAGATAAGCCCACCTATTGTGGGAATGGCCTAAAAAACCTCCCGGTAGCCATTAATACACAAACAAAAAACAGGTACACCAAAGTGAAAACATAATAAACTGAGCCAAACATCCCCAAGTGCCTGCAAAACTGCCATAAAATAAACCGTTAACCTCTAGAAGGCTGATTGTTTATTTAGACAAAATTATCTGTCAAAGTGCCAAATTCTCCTATATCAAAACAGAGAAAGAAATAGGCACTTACCTCAAAAATCTGCCCAGCACCTGTGGAAAAAAGAAAAGGCTGAGTAAACTTACTCAAACTTCCAACCAAGGGCAGCATGAAATTACTTGGGAGGCCCAGTGGGGATTATACCCCACAAGTTCCCAAATGCTTAAAAGCCACCACTTGCTCTACTGAAGAGACTGACATGGATTACGGCTAAACACCAAAGAAAACCAGAGCAAACTTGTTCTGCTTAAAAAATAAACTCTTGATTGAAGAATCAGACACCTATCTTTACCCCTCCTTGCAACTGATACAAGCTAAGAGAATGACTGGGGATTGTGGGTAGGAGGAGTGGTATTTAACAGCTTTTGCTGTGGTGCTCTTTGCCTCCTCTGCTGGTCAGGAGTGATATTCCCAACAGTAATTAAGATGATCCGTGGACTCACCATGTCATTAGAAAGGAAGAACTTTTAATTTTATTTTGGAAATCACTCTGGGGAGCAGGAACAGATGGATGAATATATTAGGAGTACCTCTGCCTGAGGATCCTGGACCTCACAAGATACCTGGAAAGTTTGTTGTTTAAATGAGAGGCCATCAGATCTATTTCTGGTAGGCCCCATAGTTGTAAAATCAGATAGAACACATCAGAGACCAATCTCCTGGATGTAGGGACTTACGACTGAGGTACTATGCCTCCCAGTTATCTACACCTGGAATGTGAATCAAAGTGATGAGGCAGGAATTGGTTTTTGCCCAAGAAAGGATTTGAGATACTTCAATCTCAAATCCTTCTAGTTCCCCCTAATAGACGTAAGCTACTGCAGCAACATTATCTGTCTGAAAACAGAACTAAAACTCCCTTTTCAATAGAGGCCAAGCCTGAAGGGCCCTGAAGAAAGAGTTCCGAAATAAATTGGTAACCTCGCCTCCCAAGGTTTTCAAACCCCTTGTGCTGTCAGGGACCTACAGACAGCTCCCCAACCTGAAACTTGCATCTGTGGTGATCACAGACCAGGTAGGACGAGTAAAAAAAGCCCCCTGAATAATAGACTGGTGATTCAGCCACCAAGTCAGAGATAGATGTGTGCTGAGATCTAAGAATATCTGTTGAGATATCTGAGTAAAATCATTGCACCATTGGCGCAACATACAAAGCTAAATAGGTCTCAAATGAAATAGAGCAAATGGAATTGTGTCCAAAGCTGCAATCATGAGGCCTTTTACTTCCATACACAGAGCCACTGTAGGGAATGAGAGAGACTGAAGGATCAAGCTGGTATCAATTTTATGCGTCTCTTTTCTGTTAGGGAAGGAGTCATGAACACTGAATCTATATGGAAACCTAAAACAATGGCCTTTGTCTGAGGAATCAAGCAACTTTTGGGTAAATTGATCCTCCAACCATATCTTTGAAGAAACAACAACAGTTGTTTTGTGTGAGATTCTGCTAAATTAAACGATTAACATAGTACCAAGATATTGGCTAGGTAAAGAAATACTGCTATACCCTTAGCTCTGTTTAAAGATAAAGGGGCACTGAGAACCTTGGTAGATATTTTTGGAGCTGTAGCTAGACCAACCGGAAAAGCAACAAACTGATAATGCTTTTCCAGAAAAGAGAACCTCAGAAACTGGTAATGTTCTGCGTGAATTGGGATGTAAAGGCAAGCATCCTGTAAATCTATTGTGGACATAAAGTGAACTTGTTGAACAAAAGGCAGAATCTTCCTTATAGTTTTGATTTTGAAAGTTGGAATTCTTACAAACATTTTTAGAGTTTAAAGATCCAGAATCGGTCTGAAAGAATTTTCCTTCTTTGGTACAATAAAGAAATTTGAATAAAATCACATCCCCTTTTCCTGCAAAAGGAACTGGAACAATTACTTTGTACATTTTGCAGATCTGAGACAGATTTTAGAAAATTCTAAGCTTTCATAGAATATTTTAAAATATTGGTGAGAAAAAACCTTCCTGTAGGAAGTCGTATTCTGAGTCCAATTTGATATCCCTGAGAAATAATGTTTTCAATCCAGGGATTTTGGACAGATTGTAACCAATTGTATATAGCTCCTCCCCTCTACGTCATACCCAGTCATTCGACCGAAACCAAACAAGAAAGGAGAAACTATAGGGTGCAGTGGTGACTGGAGTTTAATTTAAAATTTAGACCTGCTGTAAAACAGGGCGGGCCGTGGACTGACTACACTACAGGAGAAAGGAATTTATCAGGTAAGCATAAATTATGTTTTCTCCTGTTAAGTGTAGTCAGTCCACGGGTCATCCATTACTTATGGGATACCAATACCAAAGCTAAAAGTACACGGATGACGGGAGGGACAGGCAGGACCTTTACACGGAAGGAACCACTGCCTGAAGAACCTTTCTCCCAAATATAGCCTCCGAAGAAGCAAAAGTGTCAAATTTGTAAAATTTTGAAAAGGTGTGAAGTGAAGACCAAGTTGCAGCCTTGCAAATCTGTTCAACAGAGGCCTCATTTTTAAAGGCCCAAGTGGAAGCCACAGCTCTGGTAGAATGAGCTGTAATTCTTTCAGGAGGCTGCTGTCCAGCAGTCTCATAGGCTAAACGGGGCCAGAAGAGGAGAGAGGTAGCCAAAGCTTTTTGACCTCTCCTTTGTCCAGAATAAACGACAAACAGCGAAGAAGTTTGTCGAAAATCTTTAGTTGCCTGCAAATAAAATTTCAGGGCACGGACGACGTCCAGATTGTGCAGAAGTCGTTCCTTCTTTGAGGAAGGGTTAGGGCACAATGAAGGAACAACAATCTCTTGATTGATATTTCTGTTAGTGACTACCTTAGGTAAGAACCCAGGTTTAGTACGCAAAACTACCTTGTCTGAATGAAAAATCAGATAAGGAGAATCACAATGTAAAGCCGATAACTCAGAGACTCTTCGAGCCAAGGAAATAGCCATTAAGAACAGAACTTTCCAAGATAACAGCTTGATATCAATGGAATGAAGGGGTTCAAACGGAACACCCTGTAAAACGTTAAGAACTAAGTTTAAGCTCCATGGCGGAGCAACAGTTTTAAACACAGGCTTAATCCTGGCCAAAGCCTGACAAAAAGCCTGAACGTCTGGAACTTCTGACAGACGTTTGTGTAAAAGGATGGACAGAGCTGAGATCTGTCCCTTTAACGAACTAGCAGATAAACCCTTTTCTAAACCTTCTTGTAGAAAAGACAATATCCTAGGAATCCTAACCTTACTCCATGAGTAACTCTTGGATTCGCACCAATGCAAGTATTTACGCCATATTTTATGGTAAATTTTCCTGGTAACAGGTTTCCTAGCCTGTATTAAGGTATCAATCACTGACTCCGAGAATCCACGCTTTGATAGAATCAAGCGTTCAATCTCCATGCAGTCAGCTTCAGAGAAATTAGATTTGGATGTTTGAAAGGACCCTGAACCAGAAGGTCCTGTCTCAGAGGCAGAGACCATGGTGGACAGGACGACATGTCCACTAGATCTGCATACCAGGTCCTGCGTGGCCACGCAGGCGCTATTAGAATCACCGATGCTCTCTCCTGTTTGAGACTCTGCCCAGCGAATTATCTTTGAGACTTCCATCATCGCTAGGGAACTCCTTGTCCCTCCCTGATGGTTGATTTAAGCCACAGTCGTGATGTTGTCCGACTGAAACCTGATGAACCTCAGAGTTGCTAACTGAGGCCAAGCCAGAAGAGCATTGAGAACTGCTCTTAATTCCAGAATGTTTATTGGAAGGAGACTCTCCTCCTGAGTCCATGATCCCTGAGCCTTCAGGGAATTCCAGACAGCACCCCAACCTAGGAGGCTGGCGTGTGTAGTTACAATCGTCCAATCTGGCCTGCTGAAGGGCATCCCCCTGGACAGATGTGGCCGAGAAAGCCACCATAGAAGAGAATCTATGGTCTCTTGATCCAGATTCAGCATAGGGGACAAATCTGAGTAATCCCCATTCCTCTGACTTAGCATGCACAATTGTAGTGGTCTGAGATGCAGGCGAGCAAAAGGTACTATGTCCATTGCCGCTACCATTAAGCCGATTACCTCCATGCATTGAGCCACTGACGGGTGTTGAATGGAATGAAGGACACGGCAAGCATTTAGAAGTTTTGTTAACCTGTCTTCTGTCAGGTAAATTTTCATTTCTACAGAATCTATAAGAGTCCCCAAGAAGGGAACTCTTGTGAGTGGCAAAAGAGAACTCTTTTCTACGTTCACCTTCCACCCATGCGACCTTAGAAATGCCAGAACCAACTCTGTATGAGACTTGGCAGTCTGGAAACTTGACGCTTGTATCAGAATGTCGTCTAGGTATGGAGCTACCGAAATTCCTCGCGGTCTTAGTACCGCCAGAAGAGAGCCCAGAACCTTTGTAAAGATTCTTGGAGCCGTGGCTAACCCGAAGGGAAGAGCTACAAACTGGTAATGCCTGTTTAGGAAGGCAAACCTTAGGTACCGATAATGATCCTTGTGAATCGGTATGTGAAGGTACGCATCCTTTAAATCCACTGTGGTCATGTACTGACCCTTTTGGATCATAGGTAAGATTGTCCGAATAGTTTCCATTTTGAACGATGGAACTCTTAGGAATTTGTTTAGGATTTTTAAGTCCAAGATTGGTCTGAAGGTTCCCTCTTTTTTGGGAACCACAAACATATTTGAGTAAAACCCTTGTCCGTGTTCCGACCGCGGAACTGGGTGGATCACTCCCATTAGTAAAAGGTCTTGTACGCAGCGTAGAAACGCCTCTTTCTTTATCTGGTTTGCTGACAACCTTGAAAGATGAAATCTCCCTTTTGGGGGAGAAGCTTTGAAGTCCAGAAGATATCCCTGAGATATGATCTCTAACGCCCAGGGATCCTGGACATCTCTTGCCCAAGCCTGGGCGAAGAGAGAAAATCTGCCCCCCACTAGATCCGTTTCCGGATCGGGGGCCCTCACTTCATGCTGTCTTAGGGGCAGCAGCAGGCTTTCTGGCCTGCTTGCCCTTGTTCCAGGACTGGTTAGGTTTCCAGCCCTGTCTGTAGCGAGCAACAGTTCCTTCCTGTTTTGGAGCGGAGGAAGTTGATGCTGCTCCTGCCTTGAAGTTACGAAAGGCACGAAAATTAGACTGTCTAGCCCTTGGTTTGGCTCTGTCTTGAGGCAGGGCATGGCCCTTACCTCCAGTAATGTCAGCGATAATTTCCTTCAAACCGGGCCCGAATAATGTCTGCCCTTTGAAAGGAATGTTAAGCAATTTAGATTTAGAAGTCACATCAGCTGACCAGGATTTAAGCCACAGCGCTCTGCGCGCTTGAATGGCGAATCCGGAATTCTTAGCCGTAAGTTTAGTTAAGTGTACTACGGCATCGGAGATAAATGAATTAGCTAGCTTAAGGACTCTAAGCTTGTCTGTAATCTCATCCAATGTAGCTGAGCTAATGGTCTCTTCCAGAGACTCAAACCAGAATGCCGCCGCAGCCGTGACAGGCGCAATGCATGCAAGGGGTTGTAATATAAAACCTTGTTGAACAAACATTTTCTTAAGGTAACCCTCTAACTTTTTATCCATTGGATCTGAAAAAGCACAGCTATCCTCCACCGGGATAGTGGTGCGCTTAGCCAGAGTAGAAACTGCTCCCTCCACCTTAGGGACCGTCTGCCATAAGTCCCGTGTGGTGGCGTCTATTGGAAACATTTTTCTAAATATAGGAGGGGGAGAAAAAGGCACACCGGGTCTATCCCACTCCTTGTTAACAATTTCTGTAAGCCTTTTAGGTATAGGAAAAACGTCAGTACACGTCGGTACCGCAAAATATTTATCCAGCCTACATATTTTCTCTGGAATTGCAACCGTGTTACAATCATTCAGAGCCGCTAATACCTCCCCTAGCAATACACGGAGGTTCTCAAGCTTAAATTTAAAATTTGAAATGTCTGAGTCCAGTTTACTTGGATCAGATCCGTCACCCACAGAATGAAGCTCTCCGTCCTCATGTTCTGCAAATTGTGACGCAGTATCAGACATGGCTCTATTATTATCAGCGCACTCTGTTCTCACCCCAGACTGGTCGCGTTTACCCCTAAATTCTGGCAATTTAGATAATACTTCAGTCATAACATTAGCCATGTCTTGCAAAGTGATTTGTATGGGCCGCCCTGATGTACTTGGCGCCACAATATCACGCACCTCCTGAGCGGGAGACGAAGGTACTGACACGTGAGGGGAGTTAGTCGGCATAACTTCCCCCTCGTTGTCTGGTGAAATTTTCTTTACATGTACAGATTGGCTTTTATTTAAAGTAGCATCAATGCAATTAGTACACAAATTTCTATTGGGCTCCACATTGGCCTTTAAACATATTGCACAAAGAGATTCTTCTGTGTCAGACATGTTTAAACAAACTAGCAATGAAACTAGCAAGCTTGGAAAATACTTTTCAAATAAATTTACAAGCAATATAAAAAACGTTACTGTGCCTTTAAGAAGCACAAAGAAACTGTCACAGTTGAAATAACAATGAACCAAATTAGTTATAGCAACAAAATTTTCACAGTAAATGCATTAAGTTAGCAAAGGATTGCACCCACCAGCAAATGGATGATTAACCCCTTAGTACCCAAAAAACGGATAACAGATTAATATAAACGTTTTATCACAGTCAAAAGCACAGTCTCACAGGTCTGCTGTGAGTGATTACCTCCCTCAAAACTAGTTTTGTAGACCCCTGGGCTCTGTAGAGACGTCCTGGATCATGGAGGAAGAATAGGAAGACTGTGACATAATTTTTACTGTGCAATAAAGCGCCAAAATAGGCCCCTCCCACTCATATTACAACAGTGGGGAAGCTTAGTAAACTGAATTTATTCATAATAAACGACAGCCATGTGGAAAAATAATGCCCAAAAAGTTTTATCACCAAGTACCTCAGAGAAAAACGATTAACATGCCAGTAAACGTTTTAAAAATAAAATTATGAAATGATATTAATAAGCCTGCTGCTAGTCGCTTTCACTGCAGTGGGGGCTCAATACAAATTAAATGTATACAGTATTTTCTTAGTGAAATTCCATTCCCCAGAAATACCTCAGTTTAAACATACATACATATCAGCCTGATACCAGTCGCTACTACTGCATTTAAGGCTGCACTTACATTATATCGGTATTAGCAGTATTTTCTCAGTCAATTCCATTCCTTAGAAAATAATATACTGCAACATACCTCCTTGCAGGTGAACCCTGCCCGCTGTCCCCTGTTCTGAAGTTACCTCACTCCTCAGAATGGCCGAGAACAGCAAATGGATCTTAGTTACGACCGCTAAGATCATACACAAACTCAGGTAGATTCTTCTTCTAATGCTGCCTGAGAAAAAAACAACACACTCCGGTGCTGTTTAAAATAACAAACTTTTGATTGAAGAAATAAATACTAATTTTAATAACCACAGTCCTCTCACACGTCCTATCTATTAGTTAGGTGCAAGAGAATGACTGGGTATGACGTAGAGGGGAGGAGCTATATAGCAGCTCTGCTTGGGTGATCCTCTTGCACTTCCTGTTTGGGGAGGAGATATAATCCCATAAGTAATGGATGACCCGTGGACTGACTACACTTAACAGGAGAAATTGAAAATAAAATTGCAATAAATGCTATAACATACCCCTTAAAGGCAAGCTTTTTGAGGAAAATGAAAAAATGCCCCCTTTATATAGCGTTGCAAGGACGTTAAAGCGCTAAGCCAAGTGTAGCCTAGTAAGCAGTTGTGCAATTCAGATCAGATTGTGCAATTCTCAAAACTAATTTGTAGAAGAAAAGGGAGCCAAAGTGCACATCCAATGATGTGTGTGATGTACTGATGTGCCAATAGGGATGCATGATTTCAAATATAGCAGCGTTATTTATATGCTTTTTTAGTGATGAAATCAAGCACATCATCATGTTTCAACCACCTCCAACGGAGGCAAATTTAAAACTGAATTATGAGTGAGGTGAGTTTTTTTTTTTTTATAGGCTTTTGAGGTTTGGGAAGCTTTGCCTCCCCTGGTAGGAATGTATATCCCATATACAGCTTGTGGACTCTCGCCTATATGAAAGAAATATGTTTGTGTATATATATATATATATATATATATATATATATATATATATGTGTGAGAGTCAAGGAGTGTTACCAGCGCTCAATTGGAACAAAGTATAACTTGAAATATAATGCAATACTGGTGAATTTGTATGTATATAAATATATATATATATATATATGTGTATATGGCCCAGTATGTAATAGGATCAATAAATGTAAAATCCTATATTTTGGGCGTGAGTATTGTGCAGCTTGAACTAATGATTCAGTGTTCCCCTAACACTGATAGAAATGTAGTAAGCAAGAGTCTTGATCAAAAGTAATTCAGTGCTACTAATACCCCTGTACAAAAGGCTGGTTGATACCCAATAAGGGCAAAAACCTGAGAAAATATAGACACATATAGACTGGATGTTTTTTTTTCCCATGTGAGACATATTATAATAATAATCTCCAATAAGCCCAGTCAGATATTGTGCCGCAAATATATGATAGAACGAACAGTCAAAGTTCATGACACTGATTATTTTTTATACAATATATTTTTTACACAATTTTTTCCAGACTTTGTAAATACAATACTAAAAATTGCGCTAAGCTGTAGCACGTTATACGGCTATCTAATACATATCCAAATGTCTATAGCACACTATATTCCTTTGGTTGCCCAGACAACCACGGACTCACTAGATACTAACGTCTCCCGAGAGCCGCAACACAAATACGTCACACGCCGTAATGAAGGAAACCACTCCCACCTTACAGCCTTTAAAATCCCACTCAATTGATCTGCACGCCATCTCAACCTCTGACGAAGAAGTACAAGCCAAACTTTGAAACGCGTAAGGTTACTTATAAAGCGTGGCAGTGCAGTTTCTTTCATTTACGAGTGTGACTGGCTTTCTGTTGGGGAACATGATAGCACTGGCAGCAGCTTCAGGTCGTAGTGATCTCTAACCGCCCACAGCCTGTCACCATTTTGCTACAAAGAATCCCATCAAGATAGCTTTTGACCTGTTTTTAACTAACTGATTTTTTATACACACAAAAGAAGGTTTTTTAATTCATTTTTTAGGAATTTTTTAAAAGAAAGGTTTTAAAAGTTTTTTTTTTAAAGAAAAACATTGTGCTAATATACAAATATCACTTTGACACATGTGAAGTGTATTTATATTGTTACATATATATTTTTTTATGTTCTTTGAATGTGCCGCAAGAACTCTTTGTATATATTATATTGATACCGGCATCCAGATTCACATACCTTTTGAAAAGGTTCTTTTCCATTGGGGAAGACCAGCAATTCCCTTTCTACCTGCAAATCTATTCATCAATCACACACCCACCCAGTGTGTATAAATATTTTTATATGCTATTTTCTTACCTCATAACGGATTGAGGTCATTACATGTGAGTGCATCTCTTATCTTTGCTGTTTCAAATAAATGTATGTGTAAACAATATTACGCTATGTTTTCTTTTTCTTTCTTTGCCATACTCCTCTGAGTTTCTGGGGTGCTGAGGACACGGTAGAAGTGCCATACTCTGGGGAAGACACCAAGGCAGTAACATCAAAAGTCCTGGAAGTTTCAGAAGAGACCAGTACCGTACACAAGATTGCACGGAATGATGGATATCTTTAACACCATAAACCCACCCTTGATGGGAATACACCACTGAGGAGGGAACATAGATTTGCTTGATGCTTACATATTACCTCATACGATTGAGGTAAACTCCGGTAAGGAGACATCTATTCTGCAAAACGTTTTGTATATATATATATATATATATATATATATATATATATATATATATATATATATATATATATATATATATATATATATATATATATATATATACAGGGAGTGCAGAATTATTAGGCAAATGAGTATTTTGACCACATCATCCTCTTTATGCATGTTGTCTTACTCCAAGCTGTATAGGCTTGAAAGCCTACTACCAATTAAGCATATTAGGTGATGTGCGTCTCTGTAATGAGAAGGGGTGTGGTCTAATGACATCAACACCCTATATCAGGTGTGCATAATTATGGGTCAAAAGAAGGACTTGACAGGCTCAGAAAAGTCAAAAATAGTGAGATATCTTGCAGAGGGATGCAGCACTCTTAAAATTGCAAAGCTTCTGAAGCGTGATCATCGAACAATCAAGCGTTTCATTCAAAATAGTCAACAGGGTCGCAAGAAGCGTGTGGAAAAACCAAGGCGCAAAATAACTGCCCATGAACTGAGAAAAGTCAAGCATGCAGCTGCCAAGATGCCACTTGCCACCAGTTTGGCCATATTTCAGAGCTGCAACATCACTGGGGTGCCCAAAAGCACAAGGTGTGCAATACTCAGAGACATGGCCAAGGTAAGAAAGGCTGAAAGACGACCACCACTGAACAAGACACATAAGCTGAAACGTCAAGACTGGGCCAATAAATATCTCAAGACTGATTTTTCTAAGGTTTTATGGACTGATGAAATGAGAGTGAGTCTTGATGGGCCAGATGGATGGGCCCGTGGCTGGATTGGTAAAGGGCAGAGAGCTCCAGTCCGACTCAGACGCCAGCAAGGTGGAGGTGGAGTACTGGTTTGGGCTGGTATCATCAAAGATGAGCTTGTGGGGCCTTTTCGGGTTGAGGATGGAGTCAAGCTCAACTCCCAGTCCTACTGCCAGTTTCTGGAAGACACCTTCTTCAAGCAGTGGTACAGGAAGAAGTCTGCATCCTTCAAGAAAAACATGATTTTCATGCAGGACAATGCTCCATCACACGCGTCCAAGTACTCCACAAAGTGGCTGGCAAGAAAGGGTATAAAAGAAGAAAATCTAATGACATGGCCTCCTTGTTCACCTGATCTGAACCCCATTGAGAACCTGTGGTCCATCATCAAATGTGAGATTTACAAGTAGGGAAAACAGTACACCTCTCTGAACAGTGTCTGGGAGGCTGTGGTTGCTGCTGCACGCAATGTTGATGGTGAACAGATCAAAACACTGACAGAATCCATGGATGGCAGGCTTTTGAGTGTTCTTGCAAAGAAAGGTGGCTATATTGGTCACTGATTTGTTTTTGTTTTGTTTTTGAATGTCAGAAATGTATATTTGTGAATGTTGAGATGTTATATTGGTTTCACTGGTAAAAATAAATAATTGAAATGGGTATATATTTGTTTTTTGTTAAGTTGCCTAATAATTATGCACAGTAATAGTGACCTGCACACACAGATATCCCCCTAAAATAGCTATAACTAAAAACAAACTAAAAACTACTTTAAAAACTATTCAGCTTTGATATTAATGAGTTTTTTGGGTTCATTGAGAACATGGTTGTTGTTCAATAATAAAATTAATCCTCAAAAATACAACTTGCCTAATAATTCTGCACTCCCTGTATATATTGATACTCCCATCACTATTGTTACATTTATCAACAACCAGGAATTGCCACATGAACTTGTTTTGATTAAGACTCAAATACTTATACGTCTATATTTTCTCATCTTTTAGCCCTTATTGGGTATCAACCAGCCTTTTGTACAGGGGTATTAGTAGCGCTGAATTACTTTTGATCACGACTCTTGCTTACTACATATATATATATATATATATATATATGTGTGTGTGTGTGTGTGTGTGTATGTGTGTATGTTATACAAGGAAGAGTATCCAAGACAAGTCAAAACCCTAAAATGTGAACCTATATAATCCAATATACTCCTATGAATAGGGAGTAAAATCAAGATTATAAAATACAATAATTCATAAGTATATAAAAATGTTCAAATCAATCCTCATCGGACTTCAAGTTCCCAGACATTATTCAAAACAGTGATATCTGTAAGGCTTGAACCTTCTGTATTGTTATTCTGTTTCTTGCCTCATACCTGATTGAGGATAGTTCCTTTAAGTGCACTGGAATGTTAGCGTATTGGTTTCATATAAAAAAATTGCACCATATGTGCCGATTTTGGGCCAGATTACGAGTGGAGCACAAATTAATGCTCCCGCTTAAAGGTTAATTGCGTTTGGTTGCACTCGTTTGGTTTGCTCGTATTATGAGTTGAAAGTGAACTGTTTTTGCTCTCGCTTTAACCAGACAAGTGCAAAAGTCTGAAGTTAGAATTCCCCCATAGTAGTCACTCTTGCGCAAACACAATTGCATAGTCTCATTTGCGCTAAACCTACATAAAAATATGTTCTATTTATTAAAAAAATACATATTTCTAAATATATCTGATGTTTTTTGCACAAATATATATATATATTCATAGAAATAAGCACTCACTGGTCTTGTACATGTATATGACATTAAATAAAGCCTTTTTGTCACTGATGCCTGAAGACCAGTCAGTGCTTATTTCTACGAATCTGAACATTACAGCACCTTGGCGGATATTGTTTGACAGTGGGAGTGCATACACTTTACCTGTTTTATATATATATATATATATATATATATATATAGTCTTTATAGCATGGCCTAGTACTCACGGTAACCTTGGAACCACCGGGGTGCACATCAAAGAGATCCTGCATAATTCACAGATCCAACATATCGCAAAAAGGAAGGCACTCGCCAGGTTTAATAAGGATAAAGTTTTATTCCTTATGAAGTAACGTTTCAGAGTTTTACCTCCGTTTTCAAACTGACAACTAGAATCAATGCTATACACAGCCTTAAATACCCCTTCACCATAATCACCTGGTGCAGGTGTTGCACAACACTTAGCACGCATCATCAGACAGTGCCCGTATCTTAGCAACCAACAACAAACAACCTTAAGTGAACACCTTTCACTACAACTAATAATGAACGTGTAAAACTAACTTATTTAAAAACAATTGAATTGCTGCAATATTACACCTATTAGCACTAATAAGGTAACTAAATACAATAATATATGTCTCGAGCACAGCGATTTCTACAGTACTTTGTATACTAAACTGCATTACTAACTCAGGACTAATATGTACAGGATATAACCTCCATAATATACCGAAAACATCCACACATTTCCTAAATCCAGTATTCTAATTTCTAGAAACAGATACATACGGCACTCAAAGGATTGCTAATCTCGGCTGTCCTGCATCAAAGGATGACATGAAATCTCTTTGTCATGCCAAACCTCAGTCCCACAGCCTTAAAGGGACAGTAAACCTTAAAAATAATGTTATATAATTCTGCACATAGTGCAGAATTATATAACATTACATTAGCCAAACTTTTTAAATCACAATATTGCCTTTTTATTTTTAAAAGAAAGCGCTGTTTCACAGACCCGCTCTCTGCTCTCTGCTGAGCGGGTCTGTTATATTTCCTCAGCGCATCGGGCCAGCTGTATAGTCACAGCCTGGCCCGACCGCGCCATAGCACTAAGTGCAGCTCGCTCCTGTCACAGGAGCGAGCTGCACTTAGTCTTATGGCGCGGTCGGGCCAGGCTGTGACTATACAGCTGGCCCGATGTGCTGAGGAAATATAACAGACCCGCTCAGCAGAGAGCAGAGAGCGGGTCTGTGAAACAGCGCTTTCTTTTAAAAATAAAAAGGCAATATTATGATTTAAAAAGTTTGGCTAATGTAATGTTGTTCACTTAAGGTTGTTTGTTGTTGGTTGCTAAGATACGGGCACTGTCTGATGATGCGTGCTAAGTGTTGTGCAACACCTTCACCAGGTGATTATGGTGAAGGGGTATTTAAGGCTGTGTATAGCATTGATTCTTGTTGTCAGTTTGAAAATGGAGGTAAAACTCCGAAACGTTACTTCATAAGGAATAAAACTTTATCCTTATTAAACCCGGCGAGTGCCTTCCTTTTTGCGATATATATATATATATATATATATAAAGTTCAAAGTAGACAAGCACTCCAGAAATCCAAATCACAAGCCCAGGGTGCAACAGATAGGTAAATATTTATGTTCATTTTTGACTGCTGTATTGGGCCAGACTCATTTGTTGCCATGGGGGTGTCCTCACTTGTGGGAGGCACCTTACTTTGGAGAGCATGTGATTGGCTGGCCCACCTTTATAAGGGTGTCTGGTGTGGGTTTTGCTCATATTGTTTTTTGTATGTCTGAGGAAGGGGCTAATCCCCCGAAAATGTTCACATATTTGGAATAA